>NC_090647.1:568997321-569054680 GCF_040937935.1 Hyperolius riggenbachi
GTTCTCTGCATGCAGTTGTGTGTAGTTGTGCGCAGTTCTCTGCATGCAGTTGTGTGCAGTTGTGTGTAGTTGTGTGTAGTTCTCTGCATGCAGTTGTGCGCAGTTGTGTGTAGTTGTGCGCAGTTCTCTGCATGCAGTTGTGTGCAGTTGTGTGTAGTTGTGTGTAGTTCTCTGCATGCAGTTGTGCGCAGTTGTGTGTAGTTGTGCGCAGTCCTCTGCATGCAGTTGTGCGCAGTTGTGTGCAGTTGTGTGCAGTTGTGCGCAGTTCTCTGCATGCAGTTGTGTGTAGTTGTGCGCAGTTCTCTGCATGCAGTTGTGCGCAGTTGTGTGTAGTTGTGCACAGTTCTCTGCATGCAGTTGTGTGCAGTTGTGTGTAGTTGTGTGTAGTTCTCTGCATGCAGTTGTGCGCAGTTGTGTGTAGTTGTGCGCAGTTCTCTGCATGCAGTTGTGTGTAGTTGTGTGTAGTTCTCTGCATGCAGTTGTGCGCAGTTGTGTGTAGTTGTGCGCAGTTCTCTGCATGCAGTTGTGTGTAGTTGTGTGTAGTTCTCTGCATGCAGTTGTGCGCAGTTGTGCGCAGTTCTCTGCATGCAGTTGTGTGCAGTTGTGTGTAGTTGTGCGCAGTTCTCTGCATGCAGTTGTGCGCAGTTGTGTGTAGTTGTGCGCAGTTCTCTGCATGCAGTTGTGTGCAGTTGTGTGTAGTTGTGTGTAGTTCTCTGCATGCAGTTGTGCGCAGTTGTGTGTAGTTGTGCGCAGTTCTCTGCATGCAGTTGTGTGCAGTTGTGTGTAGTTGTGCGCAGTTCTCTGCATGCAGTTGTGTGCAGTTGTGTGTAGTTGTGTGTAGTTCTCTGCATGCAGTTGTGCGCAGTTGTGTGTAGTTGTGCGCAGTTCTCTGCATGCAGTTGTGCGCAGTTGTGTGCAGTTGTGTGCAGTTCTCTGCATGCAGTTGTGTACAGTTGTGTGCAGTTGTGCGCAGTTGTGCACAGTTCTCTGCATGCAGTTGTGTACAGTTGTGTGCAGTTGTGCGCAGTTGTGCACAGTTCTCTGCATGCAGTTGTGTACAGTTGTGTGCAGTTGTGTGTAGTTGTGTGCAGTTCTCTGCATGTAGTTGTGTGTAGTTCTCTGCATGCAGTTGTGCGCAGTTGTGTGCAGTTCTCTGCATGCAGTTGTGCGCAGTTGTGTGCAGTTGTGTGCAGTTCTCTGCATGCAGTTGTGTGTAGTTGTGCGCAGTTCTCTGCATGCAGTTGTGTGTAGTTGTGTGTAGTTCTCTGCATGCAGTTGTGCGCAGTTGTGTGTAGTTGTGCGCAGTCCTCTGCATGCAGTTGTGCGCAGTTGTGTGCAGTTGTGTGCAGTTCTCTGCATGCAGTTGTGTGTAGTTGTGCGCAGTTCTCTGCTGTTATAATTTGCATGGAGTTTGTGCGCTGCACCTGGAGCAAACAGAAACCAACGCACAAACCCGCAACCAGGCAGAGATGTCACTGTTTAGGAAAGGACTGCCAAGCCAGGAGTAAATGAATAATAAGGATTTATTATTAAATGAAAATAAAGCAATACTGTGCATTCACCTCATGCACAGAAACAATCAGTATCAACTTGCAGGCAATGTATTCTACACACATACAACACACTGCATCAAAGAATACTGGCAGATATATACAATAAGCACAAGGTCAAAACACGGGAGATCAATACAGCAGGGAATCAAGGAACAAGGTAATCAGGAACAGGGAACTCCGGACAGGATGGCTAGGATCAGGAACAAAGAGCTAGCAAGTTCAGAGTGTTCAGGTGTGGCTTAAATACCATGCGATAGTCCAGGCCTCCTCCCTGTCTGTGGAGAGATATCCAGAGAGTCCACCCTCTGCTGGTGGGCAGAGGAAAGTTCAGGCTGTAACTTCATAGAGGCTGGTGACATCTGCTGGTGAAGCAGAGGTAGTACATACAGGAATCTACCAGCAGATGCAGATTGTAACATTACCCCCCCCTCAAGGAGCAGCCTCCGGATGCTCCATTTGGACTTATGCCCACCTGGGTCCCAGAAAATACTGGCAAAGAGGCAGGCCATAAATCGGTCAGCACATGAGGCCACAACCCGGGTATTACCAGGCTGACTGGACAAAAGGACCCAGAGGCAATAGGACATGTTGCAAGTCCCTCTGAAGACCTTTGGGTGAAACAAAAAAATGAAGGACACCAAGAAGAGCCATAGATTGGACATCCACAGGAGCAGGGCATCTGAGGTCATCAAATAAAACAGAAAACTGGATGCCATCAGGAAGGGATGCATAATGGCCATAAACAGGAGGAGCAGGATACCACCAGGAGAGGCACCAGACAGGAACTCATCAGGAGAGGTACCAGCAGGAGCAGCAGATGGGAGGGCATCGGCAGAAGCAGCAGACGGGAGGGAATCGGCAGCAACTGCGGACTTGGAGGCAACAGGAGCAGCAACTGCGGACTTGGAGGCAACAGGAGCAGCAACTGCAGACTTGGAGGCAACAGGAGCAGGAACTGCAGACTTGGAGGCAACAGGAGCAGGAACTGGAGACTTGGAGGCAACAGGAGCAGGAACTGCAGACTTGGAGGCAACAGGAGCAGGAACTGCAGACTTGGAGGCAACAGGAGCAGGAACTGCAGACTTGGAGGCAACAGGAGCAGGAACTGCAGACTTGGAGGCAACAGGAGCAGGAACTGCAGACTTGGAGGCAACAGGAGCAGGAACTGCAGACTTGGAGGCAACAGGAGCAGGAACTGCAGACTTGGAAGCAACAGGAGCAGGAACTGCAGACTTGGAAGCAACAGGAGCAGGAACTGCAGACTTGAAAGCAACAGGAGCAGGAACTGCAGACTTGAAAGCAACAGGAGCAGGAACTGCAGACTTGGAAGCAACAGGAGCAGGAACTGCAGACTTGGAAGCAACAGGAGCAGGAGCTGCAGACTTGGAGGCAACAGGAGCAGGAGCTGCAGACTTGGAGGCAACAGGAGCAGGAACTGCAGACTTGGAGGCAACAGGAGCAGGAACTGCAGACTTGGAGGCAACAGGAGCAGGAACTGCAGACTTGGAGGCAACAGGAGCAGGAACTGCAGACTTGGAGGCAACAGGAGCAGGAACTGCAGACTTGGAGGCAACAGGAGCAGGAACTGCAGACTTGGAGGCAACAGGAGCAGGAACTGCAGACTTGGAGGCAACAGGAGCAGGAACTGCAGACTTGGAGGCAACAGGAGCAGGAACAGCAGACTTGGAGGCAACAGGAGCAGGAACTGCAGACTTGGAGGCAACAGGAGCAGGAACTGCAGACTTGGAGGCAACAGGAGCAGGAACTGCAGACTTGGAGGCAACAGGAGCAGGAACTGCAGACTTGGAGGCAACAGGAGCAGGAACTGCAGACTTGGAGGCAACAGGAGCAGGAACTGCAGACTTGGAGGCAACAGGAGCAGGAACTGCAGACTTGGAGGCAACAGGAGCAGGAACTGCAGACTTGGAGGCAACAGGAGCAGGAACTGCAGACTTGGAGGCAACAGGAGCAGGAACAGCAGACTTGGAGGCAACAGGAGCAGGAACTGCAGACTTGGAGGCAACAGGAGCAGGAACAGCAGACTGTGGGTTATCAGGAGCAGGAACAGCAGACTGTAGGTCATCAGGAGCAGAAACAGCAGACTGTAGGTCATCAGGAGCAGCGGACTGGAGGCCATCGGGAACAGCGGACTGGAGGCCATCAGGATGGATAAACTGAAAGTCATTTTTCAATAGAGCAGGCAAAGCAGCAGACTGGACAACAGTTTGTAAATGCAGGGTATCTGGAAGAATCTGTGGGAATTGAGTACCAGAAAATGTCTTTGAGGACAAGCCATCAGCAGAGATGAGTGTGCGCTTAGCCTCAGCAGAAGACTGTGGGAGCCCTCTTTCAGCAGAACATTGAGGGAGCTGGATCTCAGCAGGAGTCTGTGGAAACAGGGCAGTAACAGGGGTCTGTGGTGCCTGAGTGTCAGACATCTGTGCGGGTTGAGCCTCAGCATAAGTCTGTGCTCTAGCAGAAGTTGAAGGGCAAAGGGCATCAGCAGAGACTCGCGAAAGCTGGACCTTTGGCTGAGCGACTGGCTGGACCACTGGCTGCATAGCTGACAAGACCTTTGGCAGAGCAATTAGCTGAACCTCAGATCGAGCAACCTGCAGACCAACTGATCGAGCACCCGGCTGGGCCTTTGGCTGAGCTGTGGAGTACGATTCTGCTGGAACGGCAGACTGAGACTTTGCCGGAGCAGCTGGCAGGAGACTTGCTGAGACGTCTGGAGGACCCACTGCCGGACCAACTGACAGAGGTTCTGCCAAGCTGTCTGACTGGGTCACTGCCAAACTGACCAACAGGGACACTGCCAAGCCGACCGACAAGGATACTGCCAAATCTTCTGAAAGGGAAAACATTGGGCCGACGGACACTGGTACTGCTGAGCTTACAGACACTGGTACTGCTGAGCTGACTGGCACAGGCAGGGCTGAGGAGACTGGCACAGGCAGGGCTGAGGAGACTGGCACAGGCAGGGCTGAGGAGACTGGCACAGGCAGGGCTGAGGAGACTGGCACAGGCAGGGCTGAGGAGACTGGCACAGGCAGGGCTGAGGAGACTGGCACAGGCAGGGCTGAGGAGACTGGCACAGGCAGGGCTGAGGAGACTGGCACAGGCAGGGCTGAGGAGACTGGCACTGGCATGTCAGGAGTAACTGGCACGACTGAGGCAAGTGGCACAGGCAGAGCTGGCATAACAGGGACAGCAGGCTGGAGTGAAGATGGATTATGTTTCGGTAAAGATACAGTTTGTGGATCTGCGGAAACTGGCAACATAACTGTTGGAGTCTTTGCGGTGGTAACTGGAAGGATGGAGGCTGTAGGAAAATATTTCCGTTTGAACTTAGATTTTTGACTCAGTCTGGAAGCAGGGGTGAGTTTAACAAAGTCCTGATGTGCAGAAGAACAGGGCAGGTATGATGTAGGTAGCTGGAATGACCATGGAGTGGATCTAACCGCAGTTTGTAAAGGAGCAGTTCTTTTATGATTTTTGGATACAGGTAATTCCAAGTCCGTGGAACAGGTTACTGAGGACAGAGAGCATGTCTTTCCCTTGATGCCTGGGGCAGAATTAACAGGTGGTGTGCTCTGATAATCATAAGAATGAGACAAAATTCTTTGCCAAGCGATTACTAGACCAGAACCTGATTCATATTTACAAGTCTTGTGATCAACCATAGACTGGACAGCACGCATGCATGCAAATATATATGAATCCCCTTTTTCTAGATAGAACTCAAGAAATCGATCCCAGTCACTCTTAAGGTAACCATACATCTGATCAATCTGTTCAGGATGGAATACTGGATCAAAGCTGACAAACTTATTGCTGGAACTGACAGGGTTAACATTGGCTGCTGAATGCTGCACAAACTGACTACCAGAAAACTCAGAAGGATCTTTTTTATGCAAAATCTTTTTCCATTCATCAATCAAAGGAAGTACACGGTCAGACTTGCAAACATTCAGGTTCATCAGAGAAGTTGCAGATTTTATACATGCATCCAAAAATGTCTTTTCTTTTGTGGAATAGAATTCATTAAATGATTCCCAATCATACTTTAATTCATCATTTAGTGCATTAATTTCCCATCTACTGAATGGGGGATCCCAATCACTCTTAATGGGAGCTTGCAGATTACCCTGAGCATAATTGCAGGACTGAACTGTCTGTTTGGAAGTGACAGGAATATGATTAGTTTTAATTGGCTTGGTTTGGTTTATTACTGAAGAGGAGTTGTTATTGCAATAGACAGGCAGGGGTCTAACTTGAGTCCAGGAGGTAGAAGGGTCTCTTACTGCAATTAGGGTTTGCAGAATCTGCAACAATGCTTGCATCTCAGATTCTGCAGAGTTGCCCTGCTGCATAAAAGATTTAACGTGCATAACAATTTGCATTAACTCTTCACGGGAATATGCTGACAATTCCTTATAACACTCATATTGGTCTTCCTCTGCTAGCAAGGAGTAGAAGTTATTGTGCTGAATAGTCCAATCAACTTCCATAGCTGAAACAAAAGAGATTCCAGTATTAATGGAAGTAGCAGGATTATGAGTGGGCTTAATTGATTGAATCTGGTTAATTACTGGCCAGGATTTGGCTTGATTCAAAGAGGCAGCAGGACAATTAATGGGGCCTGATAAATTACCCGGAACATGCATTGTGGAATAAGCAACTGAATTTTGTTGGGCTTCAGAACAACATTCATGCAAAACCGACAAAAAGTCTTTTAAATCATAAGGAAAGGTTCTTTCATTACTCACAGACTGAACCCATGAAATCAGCTGCTGCAGATCCTCAAATGAATCGTCTGCAAACGTATAATAGCAAAGTTTCCTTTTGTCTCTTGCTAGAATAGCATATTCAGACAGGTGCTTTAAATCCATGTCAATCATGGCTGGAGAAACAGGATCTCAGACCTTTTCCTAGTGACAAATTGTTTGGCTAGCTCTTCTGTTATAATTTGCATGGAGTTTGTGCGCTGCACCTGGAGCAAACAGAAACCAACGCACAAACCCGCAACCAGGCAGAGATGTCACTGTTTAGGAAAAGACTGCCAAACCAGGAGTAAATGAATAATAAGGATTTATTATTAAATGAAAATAAAGAAATACTGTGCATTCACCTCATGCACAGAAACAATCAGTATCAACTTGCAGGCAATGTATTCTACACACATACAACACACTGCATCAAAGAATACTGGCAGATATATACAATAAGCATACAAGGTATGAAAATCAGGGTTTATACAAGGACCTCTCTGCATAAGCGAGCTATGCAGAGTAGATCCAGTGTATAGAATTGTGTGCACACAGACCCTGGATCCAGAATAGTAATACAACATAAACCTAGGAATATATATATACAAAATACAGATTACAATCGAGGAGGAGACACACGGATAGTCGGCAAGCAGAGGTCATACACAGGAGATCAAACAGTACAGTAATCGCTAGGCAAAGAGTAGTCGGTATACAAGCACAAGGTCAAAACACGGGAGATCAATACAGCAGGGAATCAAGGAACAAGGTAATCAGGAACAGGGAACTCCGGACAGGATGGCTAGGATCAGGAACAAAGAGCTAGCAAGTTCTGAGTGTTCAGGTGTGGCCTAAATACCATGCTGAAAGGCCATGTGACAGTCCAGGCCTCCTTCCTGTCTGTGAAGAGATCTCCAGAGAGTCCACCCTCTGCTGGTGGGCAGAGGAAAGTTCAGGCTGTAACTTCATAGAGGCTGGTGACATCTGCTGGTGAAGCAGAGGTAGTACATACAGGAATCTACCAGCAGATGCAGATTGTAACATTACCCCCCCCTCAAGGAGCAGCCTCCGGATGCTCCATTTGGACTTATGCCCACCTGGGTCCCAGAAAATACTGGCAAAGAGGCAGGCCATAAATCGGTCAGCACATGAGGCCACAACCCGGGTATTACCAGGCTGACTGGACAAAAGGACCCAGAGGCAATAGGACATGTTGCAAGTCCCTCTGAAGACCTTTGGGTGAAACAAAAAAATGAAGGACACCAAGAAGAGCCATAGATTGGACATCCACAGGAGCAGGGCATCTGAGGTCATCAAATAAAACAGAAAACTGGATGCCATCAGGAAGGGATGCATAATGGCCATAAACAGGAGGAGCAGGATACCACCAGGAGAGGCACCAGACAGGAACTCATCAGGAGAGGTACCAGCAGGAGCAGCAGATGGGAGGGCATCGGCAGAAGCAGCAGACGGGAGGGAATCGGCAGCAACTGCGGACTTGGAGGCAACAGGAGCAGCAACTGCGGACTTGGAGGCAACAGGAGCAGCAACTGCAGACTTGGAGGCAACAGGAGCAGGAACTGCAGACTTGGAGGCAACAGGAGCAGGAACTGCAGACTTGGAGGCAACAGGAGCAGGAACTGCAGACTTGGAGGCAACAGGAGCAGGAACTGCAGACTTGGAGGCAACAGGAACAGGAACTGCAGACTTGGAGGCAACAGGAGCAGGAACTGCAGACTTGGAGGCAACAGGAGCAGGAACTGCAGACTTGGAGGCAACAGGAGCAGGAACTGCAGACTTGGAAGCAACAGGAGCAGGAACTGCAGACTTGGAAGCAACAGGAGCAGGAACTGCAGACTTGAAAGCAACAGGAGCAGGAACTGCAGACTTGAAAGCAACAGGAGCAGGAACTGCAGACTTGGAAGCAACAGGAGCAGGAACTGCAGACTTGGAAGCAACAGGAGCAGGAGCTGCAGACTTGGAGGCAACAGGAGCAGGAGCTGCAGACTTGGAGGCAACAGGAGCAGGAACTGCAGACTTGGAGGCAACAGGAGCAGGAACTGCAGACTTGGAGGCAACAGGAGCAGGAACTGCAGACTTGGAGGCAACAGGAGCAGGAACTGCAGACTTGGAGGCAACAGGAGCAGGAACTGCAGACTTGGAGGCAACAGGAGCAGGAACTGCAGACTTGGAGGCAACAGGAGCAGGAACTGCAGACTTGGAGGCAACAGGAGCAGGAACTGCAGACTTGGAGGCAACAGGAGCAGGAACAGCAGACTTGGAGGCAACAGGAGCAGGAACTGCAGACTTGGAGGCAACAGGAGCAGGAACTGCAGACTTGGAGGCAACAGGAGCAGGAACTGCAGACTTGGAGGCAACAGGAGCAGGAACTGCAGACTTGGAGGCAACAGGAGCAGGAACTGCAGACTTGGAGGCAACAGGAGCAGGAACTGCAGACTTGGAGGCAACAGGAGCAGGAACTGCAGACTTGGAGGCAACAGGAGCAGGAACTGCAGACTTGGAGGCAACAGGAGCAGGAACAGCAGACTGTGGGTTATCAGGAGCAGGAACAGCAGACTGTAGGTCATCAGGAGCAGAAACAGCAGACTGTAGGTCATCAGGAGCAGCGGACTGGAGGCCATCGGGAACAGCGGACTGGAGGCCATCAGGATGGATAAACTGAAAGTCATTTTTCAATAGAGCAGGCAAAGCAGCAGACTGGACAACAGTTTGTAAATGCAGGGTATCTGGAAGAATCTGTGGGAATTGAGTACCAGAAAATGTCTTTGAGGACGAGCCATCAGCAGAAATGAGTGTGCGCTTAGCCTCAGCAGAAGACTGTGGGAGCCCTCTTTCAGCAGAACATTGAGGAAGCTGGATCTCAGCAGGAGTCTGTGGAAACAGGGCAGTAACAGGGGTCTGTGGTGCCTGAGTGTCAGACATCTGTGCGGGTTGAGCCTCAGCATAAGTCTGTGCTCTAGCAGAAGTTGAAGGGCAAAGGGCATCAGCAGAGACTCGCGAAAGCTGGACCTTTGGCTGAGCGACTGGCTGGACCACTGGCTGCATAGCTGACAAGACCTTTGGCAGAGCAATTAGCTGAACCTCAGATCGAGCAACCTGCAGACCAACTGATCGAGCACCCGGCTGGGCCTTTGGCTGAGCTGTGGAGTACGATTCTGCTGGAACGGCAGACTGAGACTTTGCCGGAGCAGCTGGCAGGAGACTTGCTGAGACGTCTGGAGGACCCACTGCCGGACCAACTGACAGAGGTTCTGCCAAGCTGTCTGACTGGGTCACTGCCAAACTGACCAACAGGGACACTGCCAAGCCGACCGACAAGGATACTGCCAAATCTTCTGAAAGGGAAAACATTGGGCCGACGGACACTGGTACTGCTGAGCTTACAGACACTGGTACTGCTGAGCTGACTGGCACAGGCAGGGCTGAGGAGACTGGCACAGGCAGGGCTGAGGAGACTGGCACAGGCAGGGCTGAGGAGACTGGCACAGGCAGGGCTGAGGAGACTGGCACAGGCAGGGCTGAGGAGACTGGCACAGGCAGGGCTGAGGAGACTGGCACAGGCAGGGCTGAGGAGACTGGCACAGGCAGGGCTGAGGAGACTGGCACAGGCAGGGCTGAGGAGACTGGCACAGGCAGGGCTGAGGAGACTGGCACTGGCATGTCAGGAGTAACTGGCACGACTGAGGCAAGTGGCACAGGCAGAGCTGGCATAACAGGGACAGCAGGCTGGAGTGAAGATGGATTATGTTTCGGTAAAGATACAGTTTGTGGATCTGCGGAAACTGGCAACATAACTGTTGGAGTCTTTGCGGTGGTAACTGGAAGGATGGAGGCTGTAGGAAAATATTTCCGTTTGAACTTAGATTTTTGACTCAGTCTGGAAGCAGGGGTGAGTTTAACAAAGTCCTGATGTGCAGAAGAACAGGGCAGGTATGATGTAGGTAGCTGGAATGACCATGGAGTGGATCTAACCGCAGTTTGTAAAGGAGCAGTTCTTTTATGATTTTTGGATACAGGTAATTCCAAGTCCGTGGAACAGGTTACTGAGGACAGAGAGCATGTCTTTCCCTTGATGCCTGGGGCAGAATTAACAGGTGGTGTGCTCTGATAATCATAAGAATGAGACAAAATTCTTTGCCAAGCGATTACTAGACCAGAACCTGATTCATATTTACAAGTCTTGTGATCAACCATAGACTGGACAGCACGCATGCATGCAAATATATATGAATCCCCTTTTTCTAGATAGAACTCAAGAAATCGATCCCAGTCACTCTTAAGGTAACCATACATCTGATCAATCTGTTCAGGATGGAATACTGGATCAAAGCTGACAAACTTATTGCTGGAACTGACAGGGTTAACATTGGCTGCTGAATGCTGCACAAACTGACTACCAGAAAACTCAGAAGGATCTTTTTTATGCAAAATCTTTTTCCATTCATCAATCAAAGGAAGTACACGGTCAGACTTGCAAACATTCAGGTTCATCAGAGAAGTTGCAGATTTTATACATGCATCCAAAAATGTCTTTTCTTTTGTGGAATAGAATTCATTAAATGATTCCCAATCATACTTTAATTCATCATTTAGTGCATTAATTTCCCATCTACTGAATGGGGGATCCCAATCACTCTTAATGGGAGCTTGCAGATTACCCTGAGCATAATTGCAGGACTGAACTGTCTGTTTGGAAGTGACAGGAATATGATTAGTTTTAATTGGCTTGGTTTGGTTTATTACTGAAGAGGAGTTGTTATTGCAATAGACAGGCAGGGATCTAACTTGAGTCCAGGAGGTAGAAGGGTCTCTTACTGCAATTAGGGTTTGCAGAATCTGCAACAATGCTTGCATCTCAGATTCTGCAGAGTTGCCCTGCTGCATAAAAGATTTAACGTGCATAACAATTTGCATTAACTCTTCACGGGAATATGCTGACAATTCCTTATAACACTCATATTGGTCTTCCTCTGCTAGCAAGGAGTAGAAGTTATTGTGCTGAATAGTCCAATCAACTTCCATAGCTGAAACAAAAGAGATTCCAGTATTAATGGAAGTAGCAGGATTATGAGTGGGCTTAATTGATTGAATCTGGTTAATTACTGGCCAGGATTTGGCTTGATTCAAAGAGGCAGCAGGACAATTAATGGGGCCTGATAAATTACCCGGAACATGCATTGTGGAATAAGCAACTGAATTTTGTTGGGCTTCAGAACAACATTCATGCAAAACCGACAAAAAGTCTTTTAAATCATAAGGAAAGGTTCTTTCATTACTCACAGACTGAACCCATGAAATCAGCTGCTGCAGATCCTCAAATGAATCGTCTGCAAACGTATAATAGCAAAGTTTCCTTTTGTCTCTTGCTAGAATAGCATATTCAGACAGGTGCTTTAAATCCATGTCAATCATGGCTGGAGAAACAGGATCTCAGACCTTTTCCTAGTGACAAATTGTTTGGCTAGCTCTTCTGTTATAATTTGCATGGAGTTTGTGCGCTGCACCTGGAGCAAACAGAAACCAACGCACAAACCCGCAACCAGGCAGAGATGTCACTGTTTAGGAAAAGACTGCCAAACCAGGAGTAAATGAATAATAAGGATTTATTATTAAATGAAAATAAAGAAATACTGTGCATTCACCTCATGCACAGAAACAATCAGTATCAACTTGCAGGCAATGTATTCTACACACATACAACACACTGCATCAAAGAATACTGGCAGATATATACAATAAGCATACAAGGTATGAAAATCAGGGTTTATACAAGGACCTCTCTGCATAAGCGAGCTATGCAGAGTAGATCCAGTGTATAGAATTGTGTGCACACAGACCCTGGATCCAGAATAGTAATACAACATAAACCTAGGAATATATATATACAAAATACAGATTACAATCGAGGAGGAGACACACGGATAGTCGGCAAGCAGAGGTCATACACAGGAGATCAAACAGTACAGTAATCGCTAGGCAAAGAGTAGTCGGTATACAAAGCACAAGGTCAAAACACGGGAGATCAATAGAGCAGGGAATCAAGGAACAAGGTAATCAGGAACAGGGAACTCCGGACAGGATGGCTAGGATCAGGAACAAAGAGCTAGCAAGTTCTGAGTGTTCAGGTGTGGCCTAAATACCATGCTGAAAGGCCATGTGACAGTCCAGGCCTCCTTCCTGTCTGTGAAGAGATCTCCAGAGAGTCCACCCTCTGCTGGTGGGCAGAGGAAAGTTCAGGCTGTAACTTCATAGAGGCTGGTGACATCTGCTGGTGAAGCAGAGGTAGTACATACAGGAATCTACCAGCAGATGCAGATTGTAACATCTGCATGCAGTTGTGCGCAGTTGTGTGTAGTTGTGCACAGTTCTCTGCATGCAGTTGTGTGCAGTTGTGTGTAGTTGTGTGTAGTTCTCTGCATGCAGTTGTGCGCAGTTGTGTGTAGTTGTGCGCAGTTCTCTGCATGCAGTTGTGTGCAATTGTGTGTAGTTGTGTGTAGTTCTCTGCATGCAGTTGTGCGCAGTTGTGTGTAGTTGTGCGCAGTTCTCTGCATGCAGTTGTGTGCAGTTGTGTGTAGTTGTGCGCAGTTCTCTGCATGCAGTTGTGTGCAGTTGTGTGTAGTTGTGTGTAGTTCTCTGCATGCAGTTGTGCTCAGTTGTGTGTAGTTGTGCGCAGTTCTCTGCATGCAGTTGTGTGCAGTTGTGTGTAGTTGTGTGTAGTTCTCTGCATGCAGTTGTGCGCAGTTGTGTGTAGTTGTGCGCAGTTCTCTGCATGCAGTTGTGCGCAGTTGTGTGTAGTTGTGCGCAGTTCTCTGCATGCAGTTGTGTGCAGTTGTGTGTAGTTGTGCGCAGTTCTCTGCAAGCAGTTGTGTGCAGTTGTGTGTAGTTGTGTGTAGTTCTCTGCATGCAGTTGTGCGCAGTTGTGTGTAGTTGTGCGCAGTTCTCTGCATGCAGTTGTGCGCAGTTGTGTGCAGTTGTGTGTAGTTGTGTGCAGTTCTCTGCATGCAGTTGTGTGCAGTTGTGCACAGTTCTCTGCATGCAGTTGTGTACAGTTGTGTGCAGTTGTGCGCAGTTGTGCACAGTTCTCTGCATGCAGTTGTGTACAGTTGTGTGCAGTTGTGCGCAGTTGTGCACAGTTCTCTGCATGCAGTTGTGTACAGTTGTGCACAGTTCTCTGCATGCAGTTGTGTACAGTTGTGTGCAGTTGTGTGTAGTTGTGTGCAGTTCTCTGCATGCAGTTGTGTGTAGTTGTGCGCAGTTCTCTGCATGCAGTTGTGTGTAGTTGTGCGCAGTTGTGCACAGTTCTCTGCATGCAGTTGTGCGCAGTTGTGTGTAGTTGTGTGTAGTTCTCTGCATGCAGTTGTGTGCAGTTGTGTGTAGTTGTGCGCAGTTCTCTGCATGCAGTTGTGTGTAGTTGTGCGCAGTTCTCTGCATGCAGTTGTGTGTAGTTGTGCGCAGTTCTCTGCATGCAGTTGTGTGCAGTTGTGTGCAGTTGTGTGTAGTTGTGTGTAGTTGTGTGCAGTTCTCTGCATGCAGTTGTGTGCAGTTGTGCACAGTTCTCTGCATGCAGTTGTGTACAGTTGTGTGCAGTTGTGCGCAGTTGTGCACAGTTCTCTGCATGCAGTTGTGTACAGTTGTGTGCAGTTGTGCGCAGTTGTGCACAGTTCTCTGCATGCAGTTGTGTACAGTTGTGCACAGTTCTCTGCATGCAGTTGTGTACAGTTGTGTGCAGTTGTGTGTAGTTGTGTGCAGTTCTCTGCATGCAGTTGTGTGTAGTTGTGTGCAGTTGTGTGTAGTTGTGTGCAGTTCTCTGCATGCAGTTGTGTGTAGTTGTGCGCAGTTGTGCACAGTTCTCTGCATGCAGTTGTGCGCAGTTGTGTGTAGTTGTGTGTAGTTCTCTGCATGCAGTTGTGTGCAGTTGTGTGTAGTTGTGTGTAGTTGTGTGCAGTTCTCTGCATGCAGTTGTGTGTAGTTGTGCGCAGTTGTGCACAGTTCTCTGCATGCAGTTGTGCGCAGTTGTGTGTAGTTGTGCGCAGTTCTCTGCATGCAGTTGTGTGCAGTTGTGTGTAGTTGTGTGTAGTTCTCTGCATGCAGTTGTGCGCAGTTGTGTGTAGTTGTGCGCAGTTCTCTGCATGCAGTTGTGCGCAGTTGTGTGTAGTTGTGCGCAGTTCTCTGCATGCAGTTGTGTGCAGTTGTGTGTAGTTGTGCGCAGTTCTCTGCAAGCAGTTGTGTGCAGTTGTGTGTAGTTGTGTGTAGTTCTCTGCATGCAGTTGTGCGCAGTTGTGTGTAGTTGTGCGCAGTTCTCTGCATGCAGTTGTGCGCAGTTGTGTGCAGTTGTGTGTAGTTGTGTGCAGTTCTCTGCATGCAGTTGTGTGCAGTTGTGCACAGTTCTCTGCATGCAGTTGTGTACAGTTGTGTGCAGTTGTGCGCAGTTGTGCACAGTTCTCTGCATGCAGTTGTGTACAGTTGTGTGCAGTTGTGCGCAGTTGTGCACAGTTCTCTGCATGCAGTTGTGTACAGTTGTGCACAGTTTTCTGCATGCAGTTGTGTACAGTTGTGTGCAGTTGTGTGTAGTTGTGTGCAGTTCTCTGCATGCAGTTGTGTGTAGTTGTGCGCAGTTCTCTGCATGCAGTTGTGTGTAGTTGTGCGCAGTTGTGCACAGTTCTCTGCATGCAGTTGTGCGCAGTTGTGTGTAGTTGTGTGTAGTTCTCTGCATGCAGTTGTGTGCAGTTGTGTGTAGTTGTGCGCAGTTCTCTGCATGCAGTTGTGTGTAGTTGTGCGCAGTTCTCTGCATGCAGTTGTGTGTAGTTGTGCGCAGTTCTCTGCATGCAGTTGTGTGCAGTTGTGTGCAGTTGTGTGTAGTTGTGTGTAGTTGTGTGCAGTTCTCTGCATGCAGTTGTGTGCAGTTGTGCACAGTTCTCTGCATGCAGTTGTGTACAGTTGTGTGCAGTTGTGCGCAGTTGTGCACAGTTCTCTGCATGCAGTTGTGTACAGTTGTGTGCAGTTGTGCGCAGTTGTGCACAGTTCTCTGCATGCAGTTGTGTACAGTTGTGCACAGTTCTCTGCATGCAGTTGTGTACAGTTGTGTGCAGTTGTGTGTAGTTGTGTGCAGTTCTCTGCATGCAGTTGTGTGTAGTTGTGTGCAGTTGTGTGTAGTTGTGTGCAGTTCTCTGCATGCAGTTGTGTGTAGTTGTGCGCAGTTGTGCACAGTTCTCTGCATGCAGTTGTGCGCAGTTGTGTGTAGTTGTGTGTAGTTCTCTGCATGCAGTTGTGTACAGTTGTGTGCAGTTGTGTGTAGTTGTGTGCAGTTCTCTGCATGCAGTTGTGTGTAGTTGTGCGCAGTTGTGCACAGTTCTCTGCATGCAGTTGTGCGCAGTTGTGTGTAGTTGTGTGTAGTTCTCTGCATGCAGTTGTGTGCAGTTGTGTGTAGTTGTGCGCAGTTCTCTGCATGCAGTTGTGTGTAGTTGTGCGCAGTTTTCTGCATGCAGTTGTGTGTAGTTGTGCGCAGTTCTCTGCATGCAGTTGTGTGCAGTTGTGTGCAGTTGTGTGTAGTTGTGTGTAGTTGTGTGCAGTTCTCTGCATGCAGTTGTGTGCAGTTGTGCACAGTTCTCTGCATGCAGTTGTGTACAGTTGTGTGCAGTTGTGCGCAGTTGTGCACAGTTCTCTGCATGCAGTTGTGTACAGTTGTGTGCAGTTGTGCGCAGTTGTGCACAGTTCTCTGCATGCAGTTGTGTACAGTTGTGCACAGTTCTCTGCATGCAGTTGTGTACAGTTGTGTGCAGTTGTGTGTAGTTGTGTGCAGTTCTCTGCATGCAGTTGTGTGTAGTTGTGCGCAGTTCTCTGCATGCAGTTGTGTGTAGTTGTGCGCAGTTGTGCACAGTTCTCTGCATGCAGTTGTGCGCAGTTGTGTGTAGTTGTGTGTAGTTCTCTGCATGCAGTTGTGTGCAGTTGTGTGTAGTTGTGCGCAGTTCTCTGCATGCAGTTGTGTGTAGTTGTGCGCAGTTCTCTGCATGCAGTTGTGTGTAGTTGTGCGCAGTTCTCTGCATGCAGTTGTGCGCAGTTGTATCCGCTTTTCAGCATCTGTACATTGATGTGTTGCTGAAAAGCGGCCACAACTGCGGCACAACTACGTTAGTAGGCTCCGGCCCTTACGCAGCATGCCATCGGGGGGGGGTTAAAGGTAACAGCAGTGGAATAGCATTGGGGGATGAAAAGCTTGCAACCGCACTTGGGCACATTCCTTACCTACAGTGGCTACTTTTGTAGCCCCCATCCCTGTGGAGGCAACCATCACAGGCCACACTTTAAAGAGATTTCCTTTGAGCACGCTCCCGGCCACAATGCATGCTTGGAGATGCACGCTAGTCGCAATGCATGCTGGGAGCTGTAGTATGTTGATGTATGTATGTACTACTGCTCCCAACATGCAAAACAAGATGAATAACATGTATATTTTGTTTTTCTCCTGACGGACTCAAAGTGCCAGAGCTGCAGCCACTAGGGGGCGCTCTATAGGCAGTAGCAGTGTTAGGCTAGAGCTGCAGCCACTAGGGGGCGCTCTATAGGCAGTAGCAGTGTTAGGCTAGAGCTGCAGCCACTAGGGGCACTCTATAGGCAGTAGTAGTGTTAGGCCAGAGCTGCAGCCACTAGGGGGAGCTCTATAGGCAGTAGCAGTGTTAGGCCAGAGCTGCAGCCACTAGGGGCACTCTATAGGCAGTAGTAGTGTTAGGCCCGGTTCACATTAGCGGCTGCTATCCGGAATCGCCGTGCCGGAGCCGTGCTGGAGCCGGACCGCATGCGGACCGGACGAAACGGACGCACGGCATAGCAATGAAAGTCTATGCGACCGTTCACATGCGTCCGTTTCGTCCGGACCGGAGCCGGACCGGATCCGGACTCCGGCGTCCGTTCCAACATGCGCTATTTTTTGGTCCGGCTGGTCCGGCTGACGTATCCGGACCGGAGCCGGAATGTTGCATCCGGCCAATGGAAACCAATGAGAACCGGAGAGCGCACAACACACTGGCTATAAAAACCGGATGTTGTACCACACTTCCTATGCTGACTCTATGGTATGGTGGCCATTTTGGATGGGGACCACATGGCACCAGCGTTCACAGAGTGGAGCAGCAGTGACTTCATGCTGGAGCTCTTTGGCAGCAATATGGAGCAGGATCTGTCTGATAGCGAGGGGGTGAGGCCCTACACATCAGAAGACCTCATCCTACAGGTGCAGCAGGTACCAGCCCTGTGGGACAAGGGGGATGCGGACCACAGCAACATCAAAAAATGCAGAGGCCTGTGGAAAAAAATTGCCAAGCTGTATGTGGAGGACTTTGAGAACTTGAGCAAGAGACAGCAAGGCACAGAGGGTATGTTGACTAGAAGTTTTTTTGGGGGGGCTTGTGGTTTAAGCTTGTGATGTATTCCACTTTTGCTATGGATTTGTGTCACCCACGTGTTGCCCACCCACCTGTTCCCCACCCACCTGTACTCCACCTGTGATGTATCCCACCCACCTGTACCCCACCTGTGATGTACCCCACCTGTGCTGTATCCCACCCACCTGTGATGTATCCCACCCACCTGTACCCCACCTGTGATGTATCCCACCCACCTGTACCCCACCTGTGATGTATCCCACCCACCTCTACCCCACCTGTGATGTATCCCACCTGTGATGTATCCCACCCACCTGTACCCCACCTGTGCTGTATCCCACCCACCTGTGATGTATCACACCCACCTGTACCCCACCTGTGATGTATCCCACCTGTGATGTATCCCACCCACCTGTGATGTATCCCACCCACCTGTACCCCACCTGTGATGTATCCCACCCACCTGTACCCCACCTGTGATGTATCCCACCCACCTGTACCCCACCTGTGATGTATCCCACCTGTGATGTATCCCACCCACCTGTGATGTATCCCACCCACCTGTACCCCACCTGTGATGTATCCCACCCACCTGTACCCCACCTGTGATGTATCCCACCCACCTGTACCCCACCTGAGATGTATCCCACCCACCTGTACCCCACCTGTGATGTATCCCACCCACCTGTGATGTATCCCACCCACCTGCGATGTACCCCACCTGTGCACATAAAACATACACAATGACCAATTATTATACATCAATTTATTGTAAAAAATTAATACATTTAAAATCACTCAAAAACTTGAAACTCCAAAATAAACACATTTCAACAAAACATATTAAAAACCAAACATTCACCCTCGTCCTGGTGGTGTGGTAAAATAAAGTCTCAGTTGGTCCCTGTTCCGCAGTGACACTACCCTTGGCCTGGTTGCATACCTCCGCAGGGGCATTAGTGGAAGCACATTCGGGGGTTCCGGAGTCTCTCTTTCCTCCTGCCGCACAAAGTTGTGGAGGATGCATGCTGCCTTCACCACGACAACTGCGTTGCCCGGTTTCAGCAGCATGGGCGTGTGGAACACCCTCCACTTTGACACCAGGATCCCAAATGTGCACTCCACCATTCTCCTTGCACGGCTCAACCGAGCATTGAAGTGTAGCTGGCTGGCATCAAGTCCCCTGTCTGGGTACGGACGCATTACATGGTCGGACAGGGCGAAGGCCTCGTCCCCCACAAACACATAGGGGTAGGCCGGTGCCCTTGTCCCAGGCCAGGGTCTGTCACGGGGGAGACGCAGTCTGCCTTCCTCTATCAGCCGGCAAAGGGTCGTACGCTGGAAAATTCCAGAGTCATTGGAACTACCGTACGACCCCACGTCCACGTACACAAACTTGTAGTCCGCATCTGCCACTGCCATTAGAACAATGCTAAAGTATTTTTTATAGTTGAAATAATGGCTGCCACTCCCCACGGGTTTCTGAAGCCGGATGTGTTTCCCATCCAGTGCGCCAACACAATTAGGAAACTTGCACTCGGTCCAGAAGCCCTGGGCGATCTCCTCCCATTTCGTGGTGTCCGGCACAGGCATGTATCTGGCCCTCAGTCGCGTCCAAAGGATCCTCGAAGTCCTCACGACGATGCCTGCCACCGTGCTCTTCCCAATACGAAATGTGACGTAGCGATGTATATGTTTGTCCAGTTGCGATGTACCTACAAGAGAAATAATCGAAATCAATTTTTCATGTCGTTACAGGAGAAAGGTTCAAGACAAGGTGGCGCAATATACGTGATGCATACGTGAAATGGCTACGGAAGAAAAAACTTGCCGAACGAAGTGGCAGTGGCGGGGGAAGGCGACAAAAAGACTACCAATTTGCCAAGCAATTGTCTTTCATCAATGCAAGCCTGGAACCTAGACTGTAAGTACCACTACTGTGGGCAGGAACTGAGAGCTCATTACCATGACTTCGGCCATGTATTGCTATGGCCTCAATTCCCATGGCTAGCGAACTTTTCTCACAAGCTTTATCAAATGTTGGGTAGAAACGGTTGATAAAGTGATTGCTAGTGTTTGCTAGCTCTGTGAATTGACGCCACATGCTGTTTGGCACACCAATAAATATTGTTTTTATCTACAGGACTGAAGACAATTTGGAGCAAGAGGAACCGACCCAGGAGGCACGGTTCAGCAGTGAGGAGAGCTTGGTGGATGATGACGTCGCCGATGTAACCTATTGCCCCGAGGAGAGGAGTAGGAGGAGGGAGTCCTTAATCCCAACTCTCTCCTTTGATGATGACTTGGCAGAAGAGAGCTTGGATGTTGAGGTTGCAGGACCGAGTGTGGAAGAAGCTGAACCTCCACAATCGACCGCTATGGAAGCTCCAGGGGAACAAGAACAAAGTGAGGAGCACCGAGAGACTGCAGCACAACCAGCGCGCAGGGCAACCCCGACACAGGCCAGAGGACGGGAAGATGCTGCCACACCACCAGTGAGGACCACCACACCAGTGAGGCGTCGAGGTACCCTCCCCCCAACAAGGAGAGAGACAGAGTCCGAGATGTCCGGGGCTGTCTCCGGACTTCTCGGGATTCTTCAGAGCCACCAAACTCTCATAACCCGGCAGTTGCAAGATGAGGACAGGGGCCATATCATGGAGCAGTACAAGTCCCACATCACTTCACTGCAATGTGAGCTCGACGCTGTACATGGGCACTACAGGGACGAGCTTAAAATGGTGCATGAGATGCACAGAGGAGAAATCGACCAACTGCGTGCGCAGCATCATCAGTCGGTGGGCCAGCTGCAGAACATGATGCAGCAAATGCATCAACAAAGCAAGGAACTACTGAAATTGCAGGCACACCCGTGTTTTCACACTGTGATGTCTCTAATACCATATCTGGAAAAGGTGCCTTTCCAAAACCTGATGGCGTGCCATTCCAATTTGCTGGAGGTGATTAAACAGCACATGGACACGCCATTATTGCAACCACCAATTTTTAGACCCCCACAACCAACAGCGGTGCCCACCTGGCAATCATCACAGATGTACACCGGCTACAGAGGCAGTCAATATGGGCCACCGCTGTCAGGGTCCAGCTCATCCACGACCAGCACCCAAGAGAGTCCAGATTTCCAGGCAGCAACTCCCACCTTTTCTAGTAGTGGTGCCGATACAATTTGAAAAAAAAAGTCAAATTGTTCCTGGACATGCTCCTCTGAATACCTCCGATCCTCGGAGGAAGGATACCATCACAGGGCTTTTTAACTTTTGGTTTTGCTGGACTTGAACTTTAGGGCCTGGTGTCCCCGAAAGACACTACCTGGGTCACAACCTTGTGCCTGTTGCACTGCACCTGTAGTCCTGCACCTGTGCCTTTGATTCCTCTTGTTCCTTACTTTGTTGATCCTAATCACTTCAATTTTAGGGCCTGGTGTCCCCGAAAGACACTACCTTGGTCACAACCTTGTGCCTGTTGCACTGCACCTGTAGTCATGCACCTCTGCCATCGGTTCCTCTTGCTCCTCACTTTTTTCTTGTTCCTAACCACTTGCACAAGACCCTTGAAACCATGGATGAAGGACACCTACACTGGTCGGTGAGAGGCCTAGCCTTTTCACTGACCTGTGTCCTTCATCCATGGCTCAGAGGGTCATGTGCCAGTGGTTAGGTTTTTAAAGCACTTCAATTTTAGGGCCTGGTGTCCCCGAAAGACACTACCTGGGTCACAACCTTGTGCCTGTTGCACTGCACCTGTAGTCATGCACCTCTGCCATCGGTTCCTCTTGCTCCTCACTTTGTTCTTGTTCCTAACCACTTGCACAAGACCCTTTGAACCATGGATGAAGGACACCTTGACTGGTCGGTGAGAGGCCTAGCCTTTTCACTGACCTGTGTCCTTCACCCATGGCTCAGAGGGTCCTGTGCCAGTGGTTAGGTTTTTAAAGCACTTCAATTTTAGGGCCTGGTGTCCCCGAAAGACTCTACCTGGGTCACAACCTTGTGCCTGTTGCACTGCACCTGTAGTCCTGCTCCTCACTTTGTTCTTGTTCCTAACCACTTGCACAAGACCCTTGGAGCCATGGATGAAGGACACCTTGACTGGTCGGTGAGAGGCCTAGCCTTTTCACTGACCTGTGTCCTTCATCTATGGCTCAGAGGGTCATGTGCCAGTGGTTAGGTTTTTGAAGCACTTCAATTTTAGGGCCTGATGTCCCCGAAAGACACTACCTGGGTCACAACCTTGTGCCTGTTGCACTGCACCTGTAGTCATGCACCTCTGCCATTGGTTCCTCTTGCTCCTCACTTTTTTCTTGTTCCTAACCACTTGCACAAGACCCTTGAAACCATGGATGAAGGACACCTACACTGGTCGGTGAGAGGCCTAGCCTTTTCACTGACCTGTGTCCTTCATCCATGGCTCAGAGGGTCCTGTGCCAGTGGTTAGGTTCTTGAAGCACTTCAATTTATTAGGGCCTGGTGTCCCCGAAAGACACTTGGGCAGCTATGCCCTACAACTCTTCCAGCACAAAGTTGGTGGTTGGTGTTCCTTAAAACTGACCGGGCTATACCATAGATATGTTATTTTTTTGTCTTCCATGTTGGAAGAATGTTTCCATGTTGGAAAGTGGTTGTTTTTGCAATAAAAAAATTTGTTTTTACATACCTCAGTGTGATGAGTAGTTGTTCTTGTGGTGTGACTGCTCTCCTGAACGTGGTATCCTTCTTCCTAAGGTCATCCTTCACCATCTCCAAAAGGGTATCAAACCTGTCAGGAGATGGAAAGGAAGAAGCTGTAAAGTATGTTGTGGGACAAGGTGTTGGGTGGAGGATGGGGGAGGTGTGTTTACAGAGGTTTGGGAGTGTTGTGGAGGGTGGGGGTGTAGTGTATAGCTAGGTATACAGGGGTGTGGGGGTCAGGGTGGTGTGTTTAGCTAGGTATACAGGGATGAGGTGTTGTGGGGGTGAGGGTGGGGTGTTTAGGAATGGTGGGGGTTGGTGTATTTAGGCCTATATACTTACAGGGGAATAGACATCCGAGTGTAGCTGTAGAACTTCTGTGGGTGTCGTCTGAGGTCCCGGTAGAGGGCCTGGAACTCTCCCTTCCTCTGCCTCCTGGCTAGTAGAGGGTGCACCCACCATCTCCTGCGAGGAGCACGCCTTCTCCCCACATAGTAGTAGGTAAACAACAGGAAGGAGAGAATTCCCAGGTAATAAGCGTAAAAAATGACTGGATCCATGGTCCCAACTGCTGTCTCTGTATCCAAGGATGGTCTCCACACGTCCAGCTGTCTCCAACAATGACCCCAGAGCTTCTGCTGACCTCCCAGAACCCCAGGTATTTATACAGGTTGTTATCTCTTTAAGAATCCGGATCCGGACCGGAACCGTGTTCATACCGCACGGAAACCGTATGCAACCGGACCGGATCCGGACCGGATCCGGACAGGAACCGTACGGTTCAGGTCCGATCCGGCTCCGGTGCGGTCCGGACATCCGGTGCGGTTTTTGCAAAACCGCAAGTGTGAACGGGGCCTTAGGCCAGAGCTGCAGCCACTAGGGAGCTCTATAGGCAGTAGCAGTGTTAGGCCAGAGCTGCAGCCACTAGGGAGCGCTCTATAGGCAGTAGCAGTGTTAGGCCAGAGCTGCAGCCACTAGGGGGCGCTCTATAGGCAGTAGCAGTGTTAGGCCAGAGCTGCAGCCACTAGGGCGCGCTCTATAGGCAGTAGCAGTGCTAGGCCAGAGCTGCAGTCACTAGGGGGCACTCTATAGGCAGTAGCAGTGTTAGGCCATAGCTGCAGCCACTAGGGGGCGCTCTATAGGCAGTAGCAGTGTTAGGCCAGAGCTGCAGCCACTAGGGGGCGCTCTATAGGCAGTAGCAGTGTTAGGCCAGAGCTGCAGCCACTAGGGGGCGCTCTATAGGCAGTAGCAGTGTTAGGCTAGAGCTGCAGCCACTAGGGGCACTCTATAGGCAGTAGTAGTGTTAGGCCAGAGCTGCAGCCACTAGGGGGAGCTCTATAGGCAGTAGCAGTGTTAGGCCAGAGCTGCAGCCACTAGGGGCACTCTATAGGCAGTAGTAGTGTTAGGCCAGAGCTGCAGCCACTAGGGAGCTCTATAGGCAGTAGCAGTGTTAGGCCAGAGCTGCAGCCACTAGCGGGCGCTCTATAGGCAGTAGTAGTGTTAGGCCAGAGCTGCAGCCACTAGGGGGCGCTCTATAGGCAGTAGCAGTGTTAGGCCAGAGCTGCAGCCACTAGGGGGAGCTCTATAGGCAGTAGCAGTGTTAGGCCAGAGCTGCAGCCACTAGGGGGGAGCTTTATAGGCAGTAGTAGTGTTAGGCCAGAGCTGCAGCCACTAGGGGGTGCTCTATAGACAGTAGCAGTGTTAGGCCAGAGCTGCAGCCACTAGCGGGCGCTCTATAGGCAGTAGTAGTGTTGGGCCAGAGCTGCAGCCACTAGGGGGCACTCTATAGGCAGTAGCAGTGTTAGGCCAGAGCTGCAGCCACTAGGGAGCGCTCTATAGGCAGTAGCAGTGTTAGGCCAGAGCTGCAGCTACTAAGGGGTGCTCTATATACAGTAGCAGTGTTAGGCCAGAGCTGCAGCCACTAGGGGGCGCTCTATAGGCAGTAGCAGTGTTAGGGTAGAGCTGCAGCCACTAGGGGGCACTCTATAGGCAGTAGCAGTGTTAGGCCAGAGATGCAGCCACTAGGGGGCGCTCTATAGGCAGTAGCAGTGTTAGGGTAGAGCTGCAGCCACTAGGGGGCACTCTATAGGCAGTAGCAGTGTTAGGCCAGAGATGCAGCCACTAGGGGGCGCTCTATAGGCAGTAGCAGTGTTAGGGTAGAGCTGCAGCCACTAGGGGGCACTCTATAGGCAGTAGCAGTGTTAGGCCGGAGCTGCAGCCACTGGGAGGTGCTCTATAAGCAGTAGCAGTGTTAGGCCAGAAATGCAGCCACTAGGGGGCGCTCTATAGGCAGTAGCAGTGTTAGGCCAGAGCTGCTGCCACTAAGGGGCGCTCTATAGGCAGTAGCAGCATGGCCGGATTTGTGGGCAGGCCACCAAAGCACTGGCCTAGGGTGGCAGCATAGGTGGGGCGCCGTTGCAGCTGACAGATCAGCTGTTTTAATTACCGGTCTCTGTGGCCGCCCGCATTGTTACCTAGAAACGCTCCTTCTCGCTCGCTAACTTGCGTGCACAATTCAAACACACGCGTCCTCCATAAAGTTGTTTCAGCTTGCTGGACTCCCCGGAAGCAAACACATAACTGCAGATCAATGGCGGCGATTCTCTCATCCCAGCGGCGAGAGAACGAGCAGTACCCAGAGACGCGCCGTGTAATTAAAATACAGGAAGTGTGCGGAACCTTAACTGAGAGGGATAGGGATGTTTCCTTTTAAACAATACCAGTTGCTTGGCACTCCTGATGATCTCTTTGGCTGCAGTAGTGGCTGAATCACACACCTGAAACAAGCATGCAGCTAATCCATGCTTGATTGAGGCCTCAGTCTGGTGTCTCAACCTCCCTATCAGTCCAGGCCTCAGTCTGGTGTCTCAGCCTCCCTATAAGAGCAGGCCTCAGTCTGGTGTCTCAGCCTTCCTATCAGAGCAGGCCTCAGTCTGGTGTGCTCCAGCCTCCCTATCAGAGCAGGCCTCAATCTGGTGTCTCAGCCTCCGTATCAGAGCAAGCCTCAGTCTGGTGTCTCAACCTCCAAATCAGAGCAAGCCTCAGTCTGGTGTCCCTGCCTCCCTATCAGAGCAGGCCTCAGTCTGGTGTCCCAGCCTCCCTATCAGAGCAGGCCTCAGTCTGGTGTCCCAGCCTCCCTATCAGAGCAGGCCTCAGTCTGGTGTCTCCGCCTCCCTATCAGAGCTGGCCTCAGTCTGGTGTCCCAGCCTCCCTATCAGAGCTGGCCTCAGTCTGTTGTCTCAGCCTTCCTATCAGAGCTGGCCTCAGTCTGGTGTCTCAGCCTTCCTATCAGAGCTGGCCTCAGTCTGGTGTCTTAGCCTTCCTATCAGAGCTGGCCTCAGTCTGGTGTCCCAGCCTCCCTATCAGAGCAGGCCTCAGTCTGGTGTCCCAGCCTCCCTATCAGAGCTGGCCTCAGTCTGGTGTCCCAGCCTCCCTATCAGAGCAGGCCTCAGTCTGGTGTGTTCCAGCCTCCCTATCAGAGCAGGCCTTAGTCTGGTGTCTCAGCAGAGGAGAGAGCACAGGGCTTATGGAGGCTGATAGGAGCTCACCTCCAGTGTACAGCAGCTCAGAGAGGCAGACAGGTACAGCCTTCCTATCAGAGCAGGCCTCAGTCTGGTGTGTTCCAGCCTCCCTATCAGAGCAGGCCTCAGTCTGGTGTCTCAGCCTCCCTATCAGAGCAGGCCTCAGTCTGGTGTCTCAGCAGAGAAGAGCACAGGGCTTATGGAGGCTGATAGGAGCTCACCTCCAGTGTACAGCAGCTCAGAGAGGCAGACAAGTACAGCCTCAGAGCTGGCCTCAGTCTGGTGTCTCAGCCTCCCTATCAGAGCAGGCCTCAGTCTGGTGTGTTCCAGCCTCCCTATCAGAGCTGGTGTCTCAGCCTCCCTATCAGAACTGGCCTCAGTCTGGTGTGTTCCAGCCTCCCTATCAGAGCAGGCCTCAGTCTGGTGCCTCAGCAGAGGAGAGAGCACAAGGCTTATGGAGGCTGATAGGAGCTCACCTCCAGTGTACAGCAGCTCAGAGAGGCAGACAAGTACAGCCTCAGAGCTGGCCTCAGTCTGGTGTCTCAGCCTCCCTATCAGAGCAGGCCTCAGTCTGGTGTGTTCCAGCCTCCCTATCAGAGCAGGCCTCAGTCTGGTGCCTCAGCAGAGGAGAGAGCACAAGGCTTATGGAGGCTGTTAGGAGCTCACCTCCAGTGTACAGCAGCTCAGAGAGGCAGACAGGTACAGAACATTTACAGTATCTCTGTTTTCAGGCAAATGTCTGTATAAAGGAACTATGAACAACGTGTGATGTTACGATGTGTTCACAATGTATATGAGTTACTGAGGGCCATGCTCGACGTCACGTGTGAACTAGCAATCTATTGGCTGAAACTAAAAGCTTTATTGTGTGTGTGCGATTTTCACGGTGTGATGAGGTGTATGAAGGTGTCACACAAGGCATAGCTCCCAGTTGCCCATTTTTTGGAGGGACAGGCCCTCTTTGGGAGCCCTGTCCCTCTGTCCTCCTCATTTGTCCCTCTTTCTATGTAAAAGGGCTTTTAGGACCATTGTAGTCCCTTACACACCCCAATGAGTTCTGGGTCACCATGAGCTTGCTGGTTAGTCTGTGCCTCTCGGATTTACAAGCCCTACTCCATAGAGCCAAATTAATCCATGCCATGCACTGATGAGGATCAAACAATCCGAAACAGCCTGTATGCATGTTGGATTATTATGGCTCTGTACAATTTAACAAGCTGACACATCATTGCATTCCAGCGGTTCTGGAGGTGTGTTTAGCTTCTAAGGGTAACAATGGTTAATTTGCATATATTCAGCAGTGATGCACTGGGAGACATCTCAAGCTCACTCCAACCTGAATTATCGCAAATTCTTTCTGTTTTAGGAAAAGCGCTTTTCCTGAGCATTTTTTGAATTCACTCCCTGTTGTCAGTCAGAAAGTGAACTCTTTGACCCAGAAAATTATAAATACAACGTATTTAGTCTTAAAAACGCAAAGGAAATCGCAGCATAAAGCGATTTTGTGAGCGTTTAGTGTTCTTCCTATACCTTCCATTGAGGCAAAATTGCCCCAAAAATGGTCCAGGCTCCGCCTTACTGAATGCACAGCGCACGACCCGCGCTGATATGATTCTTCTCATAGACATTCATTGCACAAGTGTTTTGTGGGCGATTTAAAAAAATCACCAGCACTTAAAAAAAAAAAGGCCGAAAACGCCCCCTAGTGTGAGCGATGCCCTATCAGGACTGATCTATGTGAATACAAACCTCCCAACTAGAGATGGTCAATGAGATGCAAATAATTTTGAGTTGAGGCAGTATTATGCAAATTGTGTATGCAAATTGATGCAGCTTCCAAAATAACCAATCAAATCCTGCTGAGGTAAACGTCGATTGGTCCATTGTTGAGATGAATATAATTTGCATAATCCTGCGTCAGCTTGAAATGATTTGTATTCCAATTACTGTCCCAACTTTTTTGAGTTATAGGACAACTGAAGTGAGTTATATGGAGGCTGCCATATTTGTTTACTTTTAGGCCCCATTCAGGGCCCGTTTTCACTATAGCGTTGCGGAATCGGCCGAAATCGCCGCTGACGAAATCGCATGTGGGAGTGAAATCGCATGCGTTTTTTGCCGTGATTTCGCATGCGATTTCGCATAGGTTAGGGTATATGTGACTTTAACCATGTCACTGTCTGTGTAAATTAACATTGCTTCCTATGCGAAATCGCAGCAAAAAACGCATGCCAAAACCGCATGCGATTTCCCTATTAAATACATTGCCTGCGATTCGCCTGCATTCCACACGCAGGCGAATTCTGAGGGCTCTGCCGTGCAGAAAAATCCTGCACAGAAAAACGCTCAGAAAAACTGACAAGTGGAAACAGACCCATCCACTTGTATTGGTTGTGCGAATCCACATGCGGACAACGCATGCAAATTTGCGATAGTGGAAACGGGCCCTCACACTTGAGTGTTTTGCCGGCGATTTCGGCAAAACTCTCAATCGCTAGCTCTTTTGAAAGCGCTAGTGTAATAAAACCCTATGGGCCCGTTCGTGAAAATAAAACCCTATGGCCCAAAATCGCGAAGGGCAAACGCGTAGCCTGCACCATTTATAGACGATTTTCCGGCGAAATTGCTGCACGTCCAGTGATTTTTTTTTTCCGTGTGAAATCGCAGAAAAATAACTCCGCAAAACGCCGGCAAAAATCGCCGGCGTTTTGCGCATCTAAGTGTGAATGGGGCCTTAAGCAATACTAGTTGCCTGGTAGTGATGTCATTGAAATGACATTTTCGGTTTGCGAACCTCTAACTAGAGATGGCCAGAACAGGCCATCGGCGGGCGGCATTCTGCACACATTAGCCTGTCCGCCGTTCGCATTGAACACTTTAAAAATAAATAATTAAATTTGCATTTTTCCCATAGACTTTAATGGCAGGCGAGTGGCCGCCGTCTTTAACGGTTAATAGCTAAGCCCCCTTACATGCCAGGAACACCACATTTGCAGGGTGTGTCGATAGGGACAATGGGTACAAAGAGGAAAACATTTTTTTCAAAAAGACCTTATAGCTTTTGAGAAAATCGATTTTAAAGTTTCATAGGAAAAAAAAGTATACAATTTAAATGTTGTAAATGACAGATAATGTAGCAAACCGAACGGTAGTGTAAATTTACATATATCAAAAGAAAGAGCAATGAATTTCAAGCCTGGGGGTCCGTACACAGTGCATACAGACCCCCTCTGGTAACCCCTCCAGAGCCGAAACGCTTTGGCCAGGGATCGTTGTACAGCTGCAATATGGCTGAATAAAGGTCTCTGGCATCTTTTCCCTTAGTTTTTTTTTATAATTTAATTTCCTACACTCTGCACATAAAAAAAAAAAGACGTGGGTCCCCCTCCCGAGCCTCTTTAACCCCTTGTACCCCATACAGGCTGGAATAACCAGAATGCTGAGCCCCGGCAGAACTATACCAGCCCGCACGGCCTATGGTATGGGGGGGGCTCCTGGGGGGGTGAGGTGGCCAAGCCTGGACCTCCGCACCCCCCTCCCACTCTGCCCAACACACACAAACAATCCAATCAGGAGACAACCAGGTAACATTACAGAGATGGGCCTGCATGTTCCCAGCGCAATGCACAGCCACAGGCCGTGTGTGAAATAGCCCCCCCCCCCCCCCCCAACACACACAAAACCAACATCATAAAGAGGTTTATTACCCACCTGCTAACCAGAACGCACAGGACCCGTCCGGTCATATCCCGACCCCGAAACCACAAAACTCGCTGTAAACTATATGCCCGCTATTCACAAAGAAGTCTATAAACTTTATCAGAGCTGAGATCAGAAACCAGTGAAAGCCTATAAAGTAAAATACACCGAATACAACACGCTACCATAAATGTGACTATAAATCACTAATACCACAAAACACACCCCTCTATACAGAAATCTCAGGTGTTACAAAGCCCCAGTACCCCGCACTCTGCAGCCTCTGTACCCCGCACTCTGCAGCCTCTGTACCCCGCACTCTGCAGCCTCTGTACCCGCAACTCTGCAGCCTCTGTACCCCGCCCTCTGCAGCCCCTGTACCCTGCACTCTGCAGCCTCTGTACCCTGCACTCTGCAGCCTCTGTACCCCGCACTCTGCAGCCCCTGTACCCCACACTCTGCAGCCCCTGTACCCTGCACTCTGCAGCCTCTGTACCCTGCACTCTGCAGCCTCTGTACCCCGCAGCCTGCAGCCTCTGTACCCCGCACTCTGCAGCCTCTGTACCCCGCACTCTGCAGCCTCTGTACCCCGCACTCTGCAGCCCCTGTACCCTGCACTCTGCAGCCTCTGTACCCCACACTCTGCAGCCTCTGTACCCCGCACTCTGCAGCCCCTGTACCCCGCACTCTGCAGCCCCTGTACCCTGCACTCTGCAGCCTCTGTACCCCGCACTCTGCAGCCTCTGTACCTCTGTACCCCGCACTCTGCAGCCTCTGTACCTCTGTACCCCGAACTCTGCAGCCTCTGTACCCCGCACTCTGCAGCCTCTGTACCCTGCACTCTGCAGCCTCTGTACCCTGCACTCTGCAGCCTCTGTACCCCGCACTCTGCAGCCTCTGTACCCCGCACTCTGCAGCCTCTGTACCCTGCACTCTGCAGCCCCTGTACCCCGCACTCTGCAGCCCCTGTACCCCGCACTCTGCAGCCTCTGTATCTCTGTACCCCGCACTCTGCAGCCTCTGTACCCCGCACTCTGCAGCCTCTGCAGCCTCTGTACCCCGCACTCTGCAGCCTCTGTACCCTGCACTCTGCAGCCTCTGTACCCCGCACTCTGCAGCCTCTGTACCCCGCACTCTGCAGCCTCTGTACCTCGCACTCTGCAGCCTCTGTACCCCGCACTCTGCAGCCTCTGTACCTCTGTACCCCGCACTCTGCAGCCTCTGTACCCCGCACTCTGCAGCCTCTGTACCCCGCACTCTGCACCCTCTGTACCCCGCACTCTGCAGCCTCTGTACCTCTGTACCCCGCACTCTGCAGCCTCTGTACCCCGCACTCTGCAGCCTCTGTACCCTGCACTCTGCAGCCTCTGTACCCTGCACTCTGCAGCCTCTGTACCCTGCACTCTGCAGCCTCTGTACCCTGCACTCTGCAGCCTCTGTACCCCGCACTCTGCAGCCTCTGTACCCTGCACTCTGCAGCCTCTGTACCCTGCACTCTGCAGCCTCTGTACCCTGCACTCTGCAGCCCCTGTACCCTGCACTCTGCAGCCCCTGTACCCTGCACTCTGCAGCCCCTGTACCCCGCACTCTGCAGCCCCTGTACCCCGCACTCTGCAGCCCCTGTACCCCGCACTCTGCAGCCTCTGTACCCTGCACTCTGCAGCCTCTGTACCCTGCACTCTGCAGCCTCTGTACCCCGCACTCTGCAGCCTCTGTACCCCGCACTCTGCAGCCTCTGTACCCCGCACTCTGCAGCCTCTGTACCCTGTACCCTGCAGCCCCTGTACCCTGCACTCTGCAGCCTCTGTACCCCGCACTCTGCAGCCTCTGTACCTCTGTACCCCGCACTCTGCAGCCTCTGTACCCCGCACTCTGCAGCCCCTGTACCCTGCACTCTGCAGCCCCTGTACCCCGCACTCTGCAGCCCCTGTACCCCGCACTCTGCAGCCTCTGTACCCCGCACTCTGCAGCCCCTGTACCCCGCACTCTGCAGCCCCTGTACCCCGCACTCTGCAGCCCCTGTACCCCGCACTCTGCAGCCCCTGTACCCCGAACTCTGCAGCCTCTGTACCCTGCACTCTGCAGCCCCTGTACCCTGCACTCTGCAGCCTCTGTACCCTGCACTCTGCAGCCTCTGTACCCTGCACTCTGCAGCCTCTGTACCCTGCACTCTGCAGCCTCTGTACCCTGCACTCTGCAGCCTCTGTACCCCGCACTCTGCAGCCTCTGTACCCTGCACTCTGCAGCCCCTGTACCCCGCACTCTGCAGCCCCTGTACCCCGCACTCTGCAGCCCCTGTACCCCGCACTCTGCAGCCCCTGTACCCCGCACTCTGCAGCCCCTGTACCCCGCACTCTGCAGCCTCTGTACCCCGCACTCTGCAGCCTCTGTACCCTGTACCCCGCACTCTGCAGCCCCTGTACCCCGCACTCTGCAGCCCCTGTACCCCGCACTCTGCAGCCCCTGTACCCTGCACTCTGCAGCCCCTGTACCCCGCACTCTGCAGCCCCTGTACCCCGCACTCTGCAGCCCCTGTACCCCGCACTCTGCAGCCCCTGTACCCCGCACTCTGCAGCCCCTGTACCCCGCACTCTGCAGCCTCTGTACCCCGCACTCTGCAGCCTCTGTACCCCGCACTCTGCAGCCTCTGTATCTCTGTACGCCGCACTCTGCAGCCTCTGTACGCCGCACTCTGCAGCCTCTGTACGCCGCACTCTGCAGCCTCTGTACGCCGCACTCTGCAGCCTCTGTACCCTGCACTCTGCAGCCTCTGTACCCTGAAATATGCATCGGGTATCCATCTGTACCCCGCACTCTGCAGCCTCTGTACCTCTGTACCCCGCACTCTGCAGCCTCTGTACCCCGCACTCTGCAGCCTCTGTACCCCGCACTCTGCAGCCTCTGTACCCCGCACTCTGCAGCCTCTGCAGCCTCTGTACCCCGCACTCTGCAGCCTCTGTACCCCGCACTCTGCAGCCTCTGTACGCCGCACTCTGCAGCCTCTGTACGCCGCACTCTGCAGCCTCTGTATCTCTGTACCCCGCACTCTGGAGCCTCTGTACCCTGAAATATGCATCGGGCATCCATCTGTACCCCGCACTCCGCAGCCTCTGTACCTCTGTAACCCGCACTCTGCAGCCTCTGAATCCCTCTGTACCCCGCACTCTGCAGCCTCTGTACCCCGCACTCTGCAGCCTCTGTACCCCACACTCTGCAGCCTCTGTACCCCGCACTCAGCAGCCTCTGTATCTCTGTACCCCGCACTCTGCAGCCTCTGTATCTCTGTACCCCGCACTCTGCAGCCTCTGTATCTCTGTACCCCGCACTCTGCAGCCTCTGTATCTCTGTACCCCGCACTCTGCAGCCTCTGTATCTCTGTACCCCGCACTCTGCAGCCTCTGTATCTCTGTACCCCGCACTCTGCAGCCTCTGTATCTCTGTACCCCGCACTCTGCAGCCTCTGTATCTCTGTACCCCGCACTCTGCAGCCTCTGCAGCCTCTGTACCCCGCACTCTGCAGCCTCTGTACCCCGCACTCTGCAGCCTCTGTACCCCGCACTCTGCAGCCTCTGTACCCCGCACTCTGCAGCCTCTGTACCCCGCACTCTGCAGCCTCTGTACCCCGCACTCTGCAGCCTCTGTATCTCTGTACCCCGCACTCTGCAGCCTCTGTACCCCGCACTCTGCAGCCTCTGTACCCCGCACTCTGCAGCCTCTGTACCCCGCACTCTGCAGCCTCTGTACCCCGCACTCTGCAGCCTCTGTATCTCTGTACCCTGCACTCTGCAGCCTCTGTACCCTGAAATATGCATCGGGTATCCATCTGTACCCCGCACTCTGCAGCCTCTGTATCCCTCTGTACCCCGCACTCTGCAGCCTCTGTACCCCGCACTCTGCAGCCTCTGTACCCCGCACTCTGCAGCCTCTGTACCCCGCACTCTGCAGCCTCTGTACCCCGCACTCTGCAGCCTCTGTATCTCTGTACCCCGCACTCTGGAGCCTCTGTATCTCTGTAACCCGCACTCTGCAGCCTCTGTATCTCTGTACCCCGCACTCTGCAGCCTCTGTATCTCTGTGTACCCCGCACTCTGCAGCCTCTGTATCTCTGTGTACCCCGCACTTTGCAGTCTCTGTATCTGTGTACCCCGCACTCTGCAGCCTCTGTATCTGTGTACCCCGCACTCTGCAGCCTCTGTATCTGTGTACCCCGCACTCTGCAGCCTCTGTACCCCGCACTCTGCAGCCTCTGTACCCCGCACTCTGCAGCCTCTTTATCTCTGTACCCCGCACTCTGCAGCCTCTGTATCTCTGTACCCCGCACTCTGCAGCCTCTGTACCCCGCACTCTGCAGCCTCTGTACGCCGCACTCTGCAGCCTCTGTACCCCGCACTCTGCAGCCTCTGTACCCCGCACTCTGCAGCCTCTGTACCCCGCACTCTGCAGCCTCTGTACCCCGCACTCTGCAGCCTCTGTACCCCGCACTCTGCAGCCTCTGTACCCCGCACTCTGCAGCCCCTGTACCCCGCACTCTGCAGCCCCTGTACCCCGCACTCTGCAGCCTCTGTACCCCGCACTCTGCAGCCTCTGTACCCCGCACTCTGCAGCCTCTGTGTCTCTGTGCCCCGCACTCTGCAGCCTCTATCTCTGTACCCCGCACTCTGCAGCCTCTGTACCCCGCACTCTGCAGCCTCTATCTCTGTACCCCGCACTCTGCAGCCTCTGTACCCCGCACTCTGCAGCCTCTGTACCCCGCACTCTGCAGCCTCTGTACCCCGCACTCTGCAGCCTCTGTACCCCGCACTCTGCAGCCTCTGTACCCCGCACTCTGCAGCCTCTGTACCCCGCACTCTGCAGCCTCTGTACCCCGCACTCTGCAGCCTCTGTACCCCGCACTCTGCAGCCTCTGTGTCTCTGTACCCCGCACTCTGCAGCCTCTGTACCCCGCACTCTGCAGCCTCTGTGTCTCTGTACCCCGCACTCTGCAGCCTCTATGTCTGTGTACCCCGCACTCTGCAGCCTCTGTATCTGTGTACCCCGCACTCTGCAGCCTCTATGTCTGTGTACCCCGCACTCTGCAGCCTCTGTATCTCTGTACCCCGCACTCTGCAGCCTCTGTATCTCTGTACCCCGCACTCTGCAGCCTCTGTATCTGTGTACCCCGCACTCTGCAGCCTCTGTGTCTCTGTGCCCCGCACTCTGCAGCCTCTATCTCTGTACCCCGCACTCTGCAGCCTCTGTACCCCGCACTCTGCAGCCTCTGTACCCCGCACTCTGCAGCCTCTGTACCCCGCACTCTGCAGCCTCTGTACCCTGCACTCTGCAGCCTCTGTACCCTGCACTCTGCAGCCTCTGTACCCCGCACTCTGCAGCCTCTGTACCCCGCACTCTGCAGCCTCTGTACCCCGCACTCTGCAGCCTCTGTACCCCGCACTCTGCAGCCTCTGTGTCTCTGTACCCCGCACTCTGCAGCCTCTGTACCCCGCACTCTGCAGCCTCTGTGTCTCTGTACCCCGCACTCTGCAGCCTCTATGTCTGTGTACCCCGCACTCTGCAGCCTCTGTATCTGTGTACCCCGCACTCTGCAGCCTCTGTGTCTCTGTGCCCCGCACTCTGCAGCCTCTATCTCTGTACCCCGCACTCTGCAGCCTCTGTACCCTGCACTCTGCAGCCTCTGTACCCCGCACTCTGCAGCCTCTGTACCCCGCACTCTGCAGCCTCTGTACCCCGCACTCTGCAGCCTCTGTACCCCGCACTCTGCAGCCTCTGTACCCCGCACTCTGCAGCCTCTGTACCCTGCACTCTGCAGCCTCTGTATCTCTGTACCCCGCACTCTGCAGCCTCTGTACCCTGCACTCTGCAGCCTCTATATCTCTGTACCCCGCACTCTGCAGCCTCTGTACCCTGCACTCTGCAGCCTCTGTATCTCTGTACCCCGCACTCTGCAGCCTCTGTACCCCGCACTCTGCAGCCTCTGTACCCCGCACTCTGCAGCCTCTGTACCCCGCACTCTGCAGCCTCTGTACCCCGCACTCTGCAGCCTCTGTACCCCGCACTCTGCAGCCTCTGTACCCCGCACTCTGCAGCCTCTGTACCCCGCACTCTGCAGCCTCTGTACCCCGCACTCTGCAGCCTCTGTACCTCGCACTCTGCAGCCTCTGTACCCCGCACTCTGCAGCCTCTGTACCCCGCACTCTGCAGCCTCTGTACCCCGCACTCTGCAGCCTCTGTACCCTGCACTCTGCAGCCTCTGTACCCCGCACTCTGCAGCCTCTGTACCCCGCACTCTGCAGCCTCTGTACCCCGCACTCTGCAGCCTCTGTACCCCGCACTCTGCAGCCTCTGTACCCCGCACTCTGCAGCCTCTGTACCCCGCACTCTGCAGCCTCTGTACCCCGCACTCTGCAGCCTCTGTACCCCGCACTCTGCAGCCTCTGTACCCCTGTGCCCCGCACTCTGCAGCCTCTATCTCTGTACCCTGCACCCTGCAGCCTCTATATCTCTGTACCCCGCACTCTGCAGCCTCTGTACCCCTGTGCCCCGCACTCTGCAGCCTCTATCTCTGTACCCCGCACCCTTCAGCCTCTGTATCTCTGTACCCCGCACTCTGCAGCCTCTGTATCTGTGTACCCCGCACTCTGCAGCCTCTGTATCTCTGTACCCCACACTCTGCAGCCTCTGTATCTGTGTACCCCGCACTCTGCAGCCTCTGTATCTGGGTACCCCGCACTCTGCAGCCTCTGTATCTCTGTACCCCGCACTCTGCAGCCTCTGTATCTCTGTACCCCGCACTCTGCAGCCTCTGTATCTCTGTACCCCGCACTCTGCAGCCTCTGTATCTCTGTACCCCGCACTCTGCAGCCTCTGTATCTCTGTCCCCCGCACTCTGCAGCCTCTGTATCTCTGTCCCCCGCACTCTGCAGCCTCTATCTCTCTACCCCGCACTCTGCAGCCTCTGTACCCTGCACTCTGCAGCCTCTGTACCCCGCACTCTGCAGCCTCTTTATCTCTGTCCCCCGCACTCTGCAGCCTCTGTATCTCTGTCCCCCGCACTCTGCAGCCTCTATCTCTGTACCCCGCACTCTGCAGCCTCTGTACCCTGCACTCTGCAGCCTCTGTACCCCGCACTCTGCAGCCTCTGTATCTCTGTCCCCCGCACTCTGCAGCCTCTGTATCTCTGTCCCCCGCACTCTGCAGCCTCTATCTCTGTACCCCGCACTCTGCAGCCTCTGTACCCTGCACTCTGCAGCCTCTGTACCCCGCACTCTGCAGCCTCTGTATCTCTGTCCCCCGCACTCTGCAGCCTCTATCTCTGTACCCCGCACTCTGCAGCCTCTGTACCCTGCACTCTGCAGCCTCTGTACCCCGCACTCTGCAGCCTCTTTATCTCTGTACCCCGCACTCTGCAGCCTCTGCAGCCTCTGTACCCCGCACTCTGCAGCCTCTGTACCCCGCACTCTGCAGCCTCTGTACCCCGCACTCTGCAGCCTCTGTACCCCGCACTCTGCAGCCTCTGTACCCCGCACTCTGCAGCCTCTGTACCCCGCACTCTGCAGCCTCTGTACCCCGCACTCTGCAGCCTCTGTACCCTGCACTCTGCAGCCCCTGTACCCCGAACTCTGCAGCCTCTGTACCCTGCACTCTGCAGCCTCTGTACCCTGCACTCTGCAGCCCCTGTACCCTGCACTCTGCAGCCTCTGTACCCTGCACTCTGCAGCCTCTGTACCCCGCACTCTGCAGCCTCTGTACCCCGCACTCTGCAGCCTCTGTACCCCGCACTCTGCAGCCTCTGTACCCCGCACTCTGCAGCCTCTGTACCCCGCACTCTGCAGCCTCTGTACCCCGCACTCTGCAGCCTCTGTACCCCGCACTCTGCAGCCTCTGTATCTCTGTACCCCGCACTCTGCAGCCTCTATATCTCTGTACCCCGCACTCTGCAGCCTCTGTACCCTGCACTCTGCAGCCTCTGTATCTCTGTACCCCGCACTCTGCAGCCTCTGTACCCTGCACTCTGCAGCCTCTGTACCCCGCACTCTGCAGCCTCTGTACCCCGCACTCTGCAGCCTCTGTACCCCGCACTCTGCAGCCTCTGTACCCCGCACTCTGCAGCCTCTGTACCCCGCACTCTGCAGCCTCTGTACCCCGCACTCTGCAGCCTCTGTACCCTGCACTCTGCAGCCTCTGTATCTCTGTACCCCGCACTCTGCAGCCTCTGTACCCTGCACTCTGCAGCCTCTGTACCCCGCACTCTGCAGCCTCTGTACCCCGCACTCTGCAGCCTCTGTACCCCGCACTCTGCAGCCTCTGTACCCCGCACTCTGCAGCCTCTGTACCCTGCACTCTGCAGCCTCTGTACCTCGCACTCTGCAGCCTCTGTACCCCGCACTCTGCAGCCTCTGTACCCCGCACTCTGCAGCCTCTGTACCCCGCACTCTGCAGCCTCTGTACCCCGCACTCTGCAGCCTCTGTACCCTGCACTCTGCAGCCCCTGTACCCTGCACTCTGCAGCCTCTGTACCCCACACTCTGCAGCCCCTGTACCCTGCACTCTGCAGCCTCTGTACCCTGCACTCTGCAGCCTCTGTACCCCGCAGCCTGCAGCCTCTGTACCCCGCACTCTGCAGCCTCTGTACCCCGCACTCTGCAGCCTCTGTATCTCTGTACCCCGCACTCTGCAGCCTCTGTACCCTGCACTCTGCAGCCTCTGTATCTCTGTACCCCGCACTCTGCAGCCTCTGTACCCTGCACTCTGCAGCCTCTGTACCCCGCACTCTGCAGCCTCTGTACCCCGCACTCTGCAGCCTCTGTACCCCGCACTCTGCAGCCTCTGTTCCCCGCACTCTGCAGCCTCTGTACCCCGCACTCTGCAGCCTCTGTACCCTGCACTCTGCAGCCTCTGTATCTCTGTACCCCGCACTCTGCAGCCTCTGTACCCTGCACTCTGCAGCCTCTGTACCCCGCACTCTGCAGCCTCTGTACCCCGCACTCTGCAGCCTCTGTACCCCGCACTCTGCAGCCTCTGTACCCCGCACTCTGCAGCCTCTGTACCCCGCACTCTGCAGCCTCTGTACCCCGCACTCTGCAGCCTCTGTACCCTGCACTCTGCAGCCTCTGTACCTCGCACTCTGCAGCCTCTGTACCCCGCACTCTGCAGCCTTTGTACCCCGCACTCTGCAGCCTCTGTACCCCGCACTCTGCAGCCTCTGTACCCCGCACTCTGCAGCCTCTGTACCCTGCACTCTGCAGCCTCTGTACCCCGCACTCTGCAGCCTCTGTACCCCGCACTCTGCAGCCTCTGTACCCCGCACTCTGCAGCCTCTGTACCCCGCACTCTGCAGCCTCTGTACCCCGCACTCTGCAGCCTCTGTACCCCGCACTCTGCAGCCTCTGTACCCCGCACTCTGCAGCCTCTGTACCCCTGTGCCCCGCACTCTGCAGCCTCTATCTCTGTACCCCGCACCCTGCAGCCTCTATATCTCTGTACCCCGCACTCTGCAGCCTCTGTACCCCTGTGCCCCGCACTCTGCAGCCTCTATCTCTGTACCCCGCACCCTGCAGCCTCTGTATCTCTGTACCCCGCACTCTGCAGCCTCTGTATCTGGGTACCCCACACTCTGCAGCCTCTGTATCTGTGTACCCCGCACTCTGCAGCCTCTGTATCTGGGTACCCCGCACTCTGCAGCCTCTGTATCTCTGTACCCCGCACTCTGCAGCCTCTGTATCTGTGTACCCCGCACTCTGCAGCCTCTGTATCTCTGTACCCCGCACTCTGCAGCCTCTGTACCTCTGTACCCCGCACTCTGCAGCCTCTGTATCTCTGTACCCCGCACTCTGCAGCCTCTGTATCTGTGTACCCCGCACTCTGCAGCCTCTGTATCTCTGTACCCCGCACCCTGCAGCCTCTGTATCTCTGTACCCCGCACTCTGCAGCCTCTGTATCTGTGTCCCCCGCACTCTGCAGCCTCTATATCTCTGTACCCTGCACTCTGCAGCCTCTGTATCTCTGTACCCCGCACTCTGCAGCCTCTGTATCTCTGTACCCCGCACTCTGCAGCCTCTGTATCTGTGTCCCCCGCACTCTGCAGCCTCTGTATCTCTGTCCCCCGCACTCTGCAGCCTCTGTACCCCGCACTCTGCAGCCTCTGTATCTCTGTCCCCCGCACTCTGCAGCCTCTGTACCCCGCACTCTGCAGCCTCTGTACCCTGCACTCTGCAGCCCCTGTACCCTGCACTCTGCAGCCTCTGTACCCCACACTCTGCAGCCCCTGTACCCTGCACTCTGCAGCCTCTGTACCCTGCACTCTGCAGCCTCTGTACCCCGCAGCCTGCAGCCTCTGTACCCCGCACTCTGCAGCCTCTGTACCCCGCACTCTGCAGCCTCTGTATCTCTGTACCCCGCACTCTGCAGCCTCTGTACCCTGCACTCTGCAGCCTCTGTATCTCTGTACCCCGCACTCTGCAGCCTCTGTACCCTGCACTCTGCAGCCTCTGTACCCCGCACTCTGCAGCCTCTGTACCCCGCACTCTGCAGCCTCTGTACCCCGCACTCTGCAGCCTCTGTACCCCGCACTCTGCAGCCTCTGTACCCCGCACTCTGCAGCCTCTGTACCCTGCACTCTGCAGCCTCTGTATCTCTGTACCCCGCACTCTGCAGCCTCTGTACCCTGCACTCTGCAGCCTCTGTACCCCGCACTCTGCAGCCTCTGTACCCCGCACTCTGCAGCCTCTGTACCCCGCACTCTGCAGCCTCTGTGTCTCTGTACCCCGCACTCTGCAGCCTCTGTGTCTCTGTACCCCGCACTCTGCAGCCTCTGTGTCTCTGTACCCCGCACTCTGCAGCCTCTGTGTCTCTGTACCCCGCACTCTGCAGCCTCTGTGTCTCTGTACCCCGCACTCTGCAGCCTCTGTCTGTGTACCCCGCACTCTGCAGCCTCTGTATCTGTGTACCCCGCACTCTGCAGCCTCTGTGTCTCTGTACCCCGCACTCTGCAGCATCTGTGTCTCTGTGCCCCGCACTCTGCAGCCTCTGTATCTCTGTACCCCGCACTCTGCAGTAATTGCGAGGATCGGGGACTCTTTCCTTGGAGTTTGCTGCACTGAGTCATGCTGCTTGCAGTGTGAGCAGTGATTGGGTTGTGGATGTTGGAGTGTTGCAGTCAGTGATGGAGCTGCTGGAAGAGGCAGGGGCACCCAAGTGATTTCTGTATTATGCGGAGAGGGCTGAGGACGGGCCAGGACACCTCGCAGTGCCAGAACGCTGTGCCCCCCCCCCCCCTCCTCCTCCTCTCTGCGGTGTGTGTCTATAGACTGCAGTCTCTGGATTATGCTGTCCATATCATTATCCTCGTCCCTCTGCATTGCACCGTATCCCTGCTGTGCCTGTCTATATTATCCAGCAATCTGTATTACACACTGCTTGTGTTACTTTACTACTGTCCTTCCTGTCCTACAGAGCAGCATTGCCCCCTGCAGGGTCTGCACCCTCCCATGCCCCCCGCAGGGTCTGCACCCCCCCCCCCCCATGCCCCCTGCAGGGTCTGCAACCCCAATATGCCCCCCGCAGGGTCTGCACCCTCCCCCCATGCCCCCCGCAGGGTCTGCAACCCCAATATGCCCCCCGCAGGGTCTGCACCCTCCCATGCCCCCCGCAGGGTCTGCACCCCCCCCCCCATGCCCCCTGCAGGGTCTGCAACCCCAATATGCCCCCCGCAGGGTCTGCACCCTCCCCCCATGCCCCCCGCAGGGTCTGCAACCCCAATATGCCCCCCGCAGGGTCTGCACCCCCTCTCCCCATGCCCCCGCAGGGTCTGCACCCCCCCCCATGCCCCCCGCGGGGTCTGCACCCCCTTATGACCCCCGCATTCCCCCCGCAGGGATCTGCAACCCCCCCCATGCCCCCCGCAGGGATCTGCACCCCCTTACGACCCCTGCATTCCCCCCGCAGGGATCTGCAACCCCCCCCCCCCATGCCCCCCGCAGGGATCTGCACTCTCCAATGCTCAGAAAAGTTGTATAAAATGTAAGTAAAGACATTGGGCTCGATTCACTTAAAAGCGCTGTTGTGGTAGCATGAGTTTAAAGCAACTTAGGAGCGGTATGCGCGCTGTGCGCGGTCGTGCTGTGTAGCGTGCCTTCCTCAGTTACGTGGGCTGTTTACTTAGCAGTGTGCGCTCTGGGGTGTAGCAATAGGGGTTGCAGAGGTTGCCACCGCATCAGGGCCCTCCCTCAACTACAGTATTAGCTCTCTATTGGTGCTGTGTTGGGAATAATCACTTCTGTAGATACATTGAATAGTAGTTATCATTAACAAGGTGTTCCTTATCCCCTTCTTGTACCTCTGACACTGTGGTTGCCATTGGTTAGGTGTTATGTATAGAGTGCATGGGGGGCCCCAATGTAAAACTTGCATCGAGGCCCACAGCTCCTTAGCTACGCCACTGTACGTGCTCCTCTTCACAACTGAGGGGTTTTACCCCTTGACTACCAGAGCAATTTTCACCTTTCAGCGCTCCTTCCATTCATTTGTCTATAACTTTATCATTACTTATCGCAATAAAATGAACTATATCTTGTTTTTTTTTGCCACCAATTAGGCTTTCTTTAGGTGGGACATTAAACCAAGAATTATTTTATTCTAAATGTGTTTTAATGAGAAAATAGGAAAACATTTGGAAAAATCATTATTTTTCAGTTTTCGGCCATTATAGTTTTTAAATAATGCGTGCTACTGTAATTAAAATCCATGTAACTTATTTGCCCATTTTTATTACACCATTTAAATTATGCCCCTATCACAATGTTTGGTGCCAATATTTTATTTGTAAATAAGGCCTCTTTCCCACCAAGACGTTGCGTTTTAGGGGACATTAAGGTCGCATATAGTGCCCCTAACGCAACGCGTGGTGGTGTTGAAGTTGGACGTCAAATTGAGCCGCTTGCTCTCAAAGCAGCCGCTCCAGGATAGTGATGGGAAGTCCGGAACTTTTCAAGGATGCGGATCATTTGAATCGGATCATTGAAAAGATCCGGATCTTTGAACCGAATCATTTGAATCATTTTACTAGGGAAGCAGACTGGGGGGTGAAATGACTAGCAGGACAGGACTTTCCCTGCACTGTACATTGTGTATGTTCCTGTTTCTTCCAGACAGAAATTTGCTTTCCTAAAACAGAAAGAATTTGTGATAATTCAGGTTGGAGTGAGCTCGAGATGTCTCCCAGAGCACCACTGCTGAATATATGCAAATTAACCATTGTACCCTTAGAAGCTAAACACACCTCCAGAACCGCTGGATTGCAATGATGTGTCAGCTTGTTAATTTGTACAGAGCCATAATAATCCAACATGCATACAGACTGTTTCGGATTGTTTGATCCTCATCAGTGCATGGCATGGATTAATTTGGCTCTATGGAGTAGGGCTTGTAACACCGAGAGGTACAGACTAACCAGCAAGCTCATGGTGACCCAGAACTCATTGGAATGTGTGAGGGGCTACAATGGTCCTAAAAGCCCCCTTACTAAGATGTGAGGTGTGTTTAGCTTCTAAGGGTACAATGGTTAATTTGCATATATTCAGCAGTGATGCACTGGGAGACATCTCGAGCTCACTCCAACCTGAATTATCGCAAATTCTTTCTGTTTTAGGAAAGCAAATTTTTGTTTTTCTTAACATCTTAGTAAGGGGGCTTTTAGGACCATTGTAGTCCCTTACACACTCCAATGAGTTCTGGGTCACCATGAGCTTGCTGGTTAGTCTGTACCTCTCGGTTTACAAGCCCTACTCCATAGAGCCAAATTAATCCATGCCATGCACTGATGAGGATCAAACAATCCGAAACAGTCTGTATGCATGTTGGATTATTATGGCTCTGTACAATTTAACAAGCTGACACATCATTGCAATCCAGTGGTTCTGGAGGTGTGTTTAGCTTCTAAGGGTACAATGGTTAATTTGCATATATTCAGCAGTGTTGCACTGGGAGACATCTCGAGCTCACTCCAACCTGAATTATCGCAAATTCTTTCTGTTTTAGGAAAGCAAATTTTTGTTTTTCTTAACATCTTAGTAAGGGGGCTTTTAGGACCATTGTAGTCCCTTACACACTCCAATGAGTTCTGGGTCACCATGAGCTTGCTGGTTAGTCTGTATCTTCCAGACAGACATCCACTGTGAACCGAATGTTTCATTGTGATGATCCGGATGATTCGACTCACAAAAAAGATCCGGATCAAATGAACGATTCGTTCATGATCCAGACAACGCTACGAGAGTCACCACAGTGCAGTGAATATTAATTAGCCATGTGGTTAGTCACTGAGCATGTGAAAACAGTGTAACGCAGCTCTATAGGGGTATAACGTACAGCATGCTGCACTTTCATTTAACGTGCAGCGTTCTACCCGAACGCAACGTGTGCACTGTGAACAGCACATTGATTTTACAGTGCTGTGAGTTGGGCTGCGTTACTGGCTGCTGTAACGTGGGACTTTAATGTCCCACTGTGAAACCAGCCTAAGGGTGCATTTTGTTTCAGTTTTGTGTCCATCCCTAATTACAAGCCCATAATTTATAAAGTAACAGTGTTATACCCTCTTGATATAAATATTTAGGCTTCTTGCACACCAAGACGTTGCGTTAGGTGCCACGTTAAGGTCGCATAACGTGCACCTAACACAACGTATGGTGCTGCGGGAGAGGACGGTAGAGTGAGCCGCGTTAGGCGGCTCTATCCGTATAATGTCTCCCAGAGTGGTGCTGATTGGCCGGCGGGACCACGTGATGCGGAGCGAGACATTCCGCATCACGTGGTCCCGCCGGCCAATCAGCGGCCGCCAGTGCAGTGAATATTAATTAGCCATGTGCGCGGCTACTGTAGCTGGCTCTCCCCGCCTCCTCTCCGCCCCCCACTGAGCATGTGCAAACAGTCTAACGCGGCTATAGCCGCTCCAACGCCGTAGCATGCTGCACTTTCCGGACAACGTGCAGCGTTACATGTAACGCAACGTGGGCTGTGTGAACAGCCCACTTGTGTTACATTGCTGTGCGTTGTGGGAGCGTTACAGGCGCTGGTTTTTTTTTTTATTGTATTTTATTTTTTTATTATTATTATTAAATTAAATAAATAAAAAAAAAAATGTTAACAATTGGGGAGTGTGGGAGTTATTGAGTTCATTTATATTGTACAAGAATGTATTTGTATATGAAAAATGTTTTTGAGTGTAGTTTTACATTTTTGGGAATGCGCCTGTAAGCGTTGGAAGTACGCTTACAGGAAGTTCAGGGAGGTTGGGAAACTTTTATTTTTTCCACAATGATCGCGCTGCTTCTCATAGAAGCAGCTGATCATTGCTGGGGGGCAGAGATCAATGAACGGGAATGGTTTTTCCCGTTCATTGATCTCCGGGCGAGCGGGCGGCGGCGTGCACGAGCGCGGGAGGTGCGTATATCTACGCTCCGGGTGGGGAACTAAGTCCAAAGGAGCGTAGATATACTGTTCCCGGGCAGAGAAGTAGTTAAATGCTGGGTGCTGTAAAATATCCTGGCCACTACTAGGGTAATTAATACAGCTGCGGGTAACTAGGTAAACAATGCACGTAACTAGGGACCGCACGCTATGCAGCACGGCCTTGTGTGTGCCCCTCCTATACTGTGCCCTGAGGCTGGAGCCTCTTACCTCTGCCTCGGCCCTGTGTGCGTAACTAGGGACCGCACGCTATGCAGCACGGCCTTGTGTGTGCCCCTCCTATACTGCGCCCTGAGGCTGGAGCCTCTTACCTCTGCCTCGGCCCTGTGTGTGTAACTAGGGACCGCACGCTATGCAGCACGGCCTTGTGTGTGCCCCTCCTATACTGCGCCCTGAGGCTGGAGCCTCTTACCTCTGCCTCGGCCCTGTGTGTGTAACTAGGGACCGCACGCTATGCAGCACGGCCTTGTGTGTGCCCCTCCTATACTGCGCCCTGAGGCTGGAGCCTCTTACCTCTGCCTCGGCCCTGTGTGTGTGTAACTAGGGACCGCACGCTATGCAGCACGGCCTTGTGTGTGCCCCTCCTATACTGCGCCCTGAGGCTGGGGCCTCTCTTACCTCTGCCTCGGCCCTGTGTGTGTGTAACTAGGGACCGCACGCTATGCAGCACGGCCTTGTGTGTGCCCCTCCTATACTGTGCCCTGAGGCTGGAGCCTCTTACCTCTGCCTCGGCCCTGTGTGTGTAACTAGGGACTGCACGCTATGCAGCACGGCCCTGTGTGTGCCCCTCCTATACTGTGCCCTGAGGCTGGGGCCTCTCTTACCTCTGCCTCGGCCCTGTGTGTGTAACTAGGGACCGCACGCTATGCAGCACGTCCTTGTGTGTGCCCCTCCTATACTGTGCCCTGAGGCCGGAGCCTCTCTTACCTCTGCCCTGTGTGTGTAACTAGGGACCGCACGCTATGCAGCACGGCCTTGTGTGTGCCCCTCCTATACGGTGCCCTGAGGCTGGGGCCTCTCTTACCTCTGCCTCGGCCCTGTGTGTGTAACTAGGGACCGCACGCTATGCAGCACGGCCTTGTGTGTGCCCCTCCTATACTGTGCCCTGAGGCTGGGGCCTCTCTTACCTCTGCCTCGGCCCTGTGTGTGTGTAACTAGGGACCGCACGCTATGCAGCACGGCCTTGTGTGTGCCCCTCCTATACTGCGCCCTGAGGCTGGAGCCTCTTACCTCTGCCTCGGCCCTGTGTGTGTAACTAGGGACCGCACGCTATGCAGCACGGCCTTGTGTGTGCCCCTCCTATACTGTGCCCTGAGGCTGGGGCCTCTTACCTCTGCCTCGGCCCTGTGTGTGTAACTAGGGACCGCACGCTATGCAGCACGGCCTTGTGTGTGCCCCTCCTATACTGTGCCCTGAGGCTGGAGCCTCTTACCTCTGCCTCGGCCCTGTGTGTGTAACTAGGGACCGCACGCTATGAAGCACGTCCTTGTGTGTGCCCCTCCTATACTGTGCCCTGAGGCTGGGGCCTCTCTTACCTCTGCCTCGGCCCTGTGTGTGTAACTAGGGACCGCACGCTATGCAGCACGTCCTTGTGTGTGCCCCTCCTATACTGTGCCCTGAGGCTGGGGCCTCTCTTACCTCTGCCTCGGCCCTGTGTGTGTAACTAGGGACCGCACGCTATGCAGCACGTCCTTGTGTGTGCCCCTCCTATACTGCGCCCTGAGGCTGGAGCCTCTCTTACCTCTGCCTCGGCCCTGTGTGTGTAACTAGGGACCGCACGCTATGCAGCACGGCCTTGTGTGTGCCCCTCCTATACTGCGCCCTGAGGCTGGAGCCTCTCTTACCTCTGCCTCGGCCCTGTGTGTGTAACTAGGGACCGCACGCTATGCAGCACGTCCTTGTGTGTGCCCCTCCTATACTGTGCCCTGAGGCTGGGGCCTCTCTTACCTCTGCCTCGGCCCTTTGTGAGTAACTAGGGACCGCACGCTATGCAGCACGGCCTTGTGTGTGCCCCTCCTATACTGCGCCCTGAGGCTGGAGCCTCTTACCTCTGCCTCGGCCCTGTGTGTGTAACTAGGGACCGCACGCTATGCAACACGGCCTTGTGTGTGCCCCTCCTATACTGCGCCCTGAGGCTGGAGCCTCTCTTACCTCTGCCTCGGCCCTGTGTGTGTAACTAGGGACCGCACGCTATGCAGCACGTCCTTGTGTGTGCCCCTCCTATACTGTGCCCTGAGGCTGGAGCCTCTTACCTCTGCCTCGGCCCTGTGTGTGTAACTAGGGACTGCACGCTATGCAACACGGCCTTGTGTGTGCCCCTCCTATACTGTGCCCTGAGGCTGGAGCCTCTCTTACCTCTGCCTCGGCCCTGTGTGTGTGTAACTAGGGACTGCACGCTATGCAACACGGCCTTGTGTGTGCCCCTCCTATACTGCGCCCTGAGGCTGGAGCCTCTGTTACCTCTGCCTCGGCCCTGTGTGTGTAACTAGGGACCGCACGCTATGCAGCACGGCCTTGTGTGTGCCCCTCCTATACTGTGCCCTGAGGCTGGAGCCTCTCTTACCTCTGCCTCGGCCCTGTGTGTGTAACTGGGGACTGCACGCTATGCAACACGGCCTTGTGTGTGCCCCTCCTATACTGCGCCCTGAGGCTGGGGCCTCTCTTACCTCTGCCTCGGCCCTGTGTGTGTGTAACTAGGGACCGCACGCTATGCAGCACGGCCTTGTGTGTGCCCCTCCTATACTGTGCCCTGAGGCTGGGGCCTCTCTTACCTCTGCCTCGGCCCTGTGTGTGTAACTAGGGACCGCACGCTATGCAGCACGGCCTTGTGTGTGCCCCTCCTATACTGTGCCCTGAGGCTGGGGCCTCTCTTACCTCTGCCTCGGCCCTGTGTGTGTGTAACTAGGGACCGCACGCTATGCAGCACGGCCTTGTGTGTGCCCCTCCTATACTGCGCCCTGAGGCTGGGGCCTCTCTTACCTCTGCCTCGGCCCTGTGTGTGTAACTAGGGACCGCACGCTATGCAGCACGGCCTTGTGTGTGCCCCTCCTATACTGTGCCCTGAGGCTGGAGCCTCTTACCTCTGCCTCGGCCCTGTGTGTGTAACTAGGGACCGCACGCTATGCAGCACGGCCTTGTGTGTGCCCCTCCTATACTGCGCCCTGAGGCTGGAGCCTCTCTTACCTCTGCCTCGGCCCTGTGTGTGTAACTAGGGACCACACGCTATGCAGCACGGCCCTGTGTGTGCCCCTCCTATACTGTGCCCTGAGGCTGGAGCCTCTCTTACCTCTGCCTCGGCCCTGTGTGTGTAACTAGGGACCGCACGCTATGCAGCACGGCCTTGTGTGTGCCCCTCCTATACTGCGCCCTGAGGCTGGGGCCTCTTACCTCTGCCTCGGCCCTGTGTGTGTAACTAGGGACCGCACGCTATGCAGCACGGCCTTGTGTGTGCCCCTCCTATACTGTGCCCTGAGGCTGGAGCCTCTTACCTCTGCCTCGGCCCTGTGTGTGTAACTAGGGACCGCACGCTATGCAGCACGGCCTTGTGTGTGCCCCTCCTATACTGCGCCCTGAGGCTGGGGCCTCTCTTACCTCTGCCTCGGCCCTGTGTGTGTAACTAGGGACCGCACGCTATGCAGCACGGCCTTGTGTGTGCCCCTCCTATACTGCGCCCTGAGGCTGGAGCCTCTCTTACCTCTGCCTCGGCCATGTGTGTGTAACTAGGGACCGCACGCTATGCAGCACGGCCTTGTGTGTGCCCCTCCTATACTGCGCCCTGAGGCTGGAGCCTCTTACCTCTGCCTCGGCCCTGTGTGTGTAACTAGGGACCGCACGCTATGCAGCACGGCCTTGTGTGTGCCCCTCCTATACTGCGCCCTGAGGCTGGGGCCTCTTACCTCTGCCTCGGCCCTGTGTGTGTAACTAGGGACCGCACGCTATGCAGCACGGCCTTGTGTGTGCCCCTCCTATACTGTGCCCTGAGGCTGGAGCCTCTTACCTCTGCCTTGGCCCTGTGTGCGTAACTAGGGACCGCACGCTATGCAGCACGGCCTTGTGTGTGCCCCTCCTATACTGCGCCCTGAGGCTGGAGCCTCTTACCTCTGCCTCGGCCCTGTGTGTGTAACTAGGGACTGCACGCTATGCAGCACGGCCTTGTGTGTGCCCCTCCTATATTGTGCCCTGAGGCTGGGGCCTCTCTTACCTCTGCCTCGGCCCTGTGTGTGTAACTAGGGACCGCACGCTATGCAGCACGTCCTTGTGTGTGCCCCTCCTATACTGCGCCCTGAGGCTGGGGCCTCTCTTACCTCTGCCTCGGCCCTGTGTGTGTAACTAGGGACCGCACGCTATGCAGCACGTCCTTGTGTGTGCCCCTCCTATACTGCGCCCTGAGGCTGGGGCCTCTCTTACCTCTGCCTCGGCCCTGTGTGTGTAACTAGGGACCGCACGCTATGCAGCACGGCCTTGTGTGTGCCCCTCCTATACTGTGCCCTGAGGCTGGGGCCTCTCTTACCTCTGCCTCGGCCCTGTGTGTGTAACTAGGGACCGCACGCTATGCAGCACGGCCCTGCATAGCGCCAGCTAGTTGTTTTTTCACTCCCGCTGATAGAGCAGCACAGGTGGCTGAATCAACCTGATAATGTGACAACTCACAAACCGTAAGTCTGATATTATTATACCGGGAATATGACAAGGCAGCAAATGCTGAAAATGATTTGATTTCTCTCTCTCTCTCTCTCTCTCTCTCTCTCTCTCTCTCTCTCTCTCTCTCTCTCTCTCTTTCTCTCTCTTTTTCTCTTTCTCTCTCTTTTTCTCTTTCTCTCTCTTTTTCTCTCTCTCTCTTTCTCTCTCTCTCTTTCTCTTTTTCTCTCTCTCTCTCTCTCTCTCTCTCTCTCTCTCTCTCTCTCTCTCTCTCTCTCTCTCTCTCTCTCTCTCTTTGTCTTTCTCTCTCTCTCTTTGTCTTTCTCTCTCTCTCTCTCTCTCTCTCTCTCTCTCTCTCTCTCTCTCTCTCTCTCTCTCTCTCTCCCTCCCTCCCTCCCTCCCTCCCTCCCTCCAAATCCAAATCCAAAAAAGCTTTATTGGCAGGACCAAATACATTTAGCATTGCCAAAGCAAAATAGAACATTAACGTGGGGGGGGGGGGGGGGGAGGGGATTGTGGGAATAAGGGAAGGACATGGGTATACAGTCCATAGGAGGATGTACGGGATGGTATGGGGGGGATGGGGTATATAGTCCATAGGGGAGGGGGGTATAGGCATACAGTCCATAGGGGAGGGGAGTATGGGGTTATACAGTCCATGTGTTATCATGTTCCTCTCAGTTGGTGGCAGGCCGTGACATATCGGGCAGCTATTTGCACAGTTTCTTCCTCTTCCCCCAGTATGATATAGAGTTTCCTCTGCTTATCTGTGGAGGTGAAATCTGCAATGTGGGCGGAGAGTCTTTAGAAAACGGCGGTCCTCAACGCTGTATATTTGCTGCAGTGTAGCAGGAAGTGGGCCTCATCCTCCAGGACCCCCTGGTCACATTGCCTGCACAGTCTCTCCTCCCGGGGCTTCCATGTCTGTCTGTGTCGTCCTGTCTCTATCTCCAGGTTGTGGGCGCTCAGACGGTACAGGCTCAAGGCCTGTCTATCTTTGTGGTGGTGTAGCCTCTCCAGATATGGGGCCATTGTGTACTCCCTCTGTAGTGATTGGTAGATAGTGAGTTTCTGGGAGTTCTTTGTCACTTCTCCATTCCTCTATGTATCGGTCCTTGCAGCTTTCTATCATTCCTTTTATTTGGGCTTTTGTCAGCCTGTGTTGGTGGTCTTGGCTGGGCTGGCTCTTGACGTTTTGTTTCAGAGAGCGTGGTATGGCCTCCCCACCCTGGCTCAGTGAGGCTTTATGGTGGTAAGTGCTGGGGTTGCTGCTCTGTATATGCGCCCAATATGAGAGCGCCCTCTGCTGGATAGTCAGCCATAGTGGGAACCTGCCTAGCTCTGCCCGGCAAGCTGAGTTCGAAGTGCTGCGATGGACTTGGAGAAGATACTTGCAGAACTCTAGATGGAAGATTTCTGTTGGGCTGGAGTCCCATTTTGATTGGTCAGGGTAGGTGACCGGGCCCCATACCTCACTGCTATAGAGCAGGATTGGGGTGATGATGCTGTTGAATATCTTTACCCAGACTCTCACCGGTGGTTTTAGGTGGTAAAGTTGCCTTCTGATGGCATAAAACGTTCTGCAGGCTTTTTCCTTCAGGGCCTCTACTGCTGGTTTAAAGCTCCCAGTTTGGTTAATTTCCAGCCCCAGGTAGGTGTAACTGTTTGTGGTCTCCAGTGGGCAGCCATTTAATATAAATGAGAAGGTGGGCATTTTTAGATTTTTTCTCTGGAACACCATCACTTTTGTCTTCTTTGGGTTGATGGGCAGTGCCCATGTGGTGCAGAAACTCTCCAGTACTGCCAGGCTGTCCTGTAGGCCCCTTTCTGTTGGGGAGAGCAGCAGGAGATCCTCTGCATACAGCAGGAACTTCACCTCACGGTCATGCAGGAGGAGGCCTGGTGCTGGGGAGGATTCCAGGGCTACAGCCAGTTGGTTAATAAATATATTAAAGAGCGTTGGGCTCAAACTGCAGCCCTGCCTGACTCCTCGACCCTGCTTGAAGAACGCACTTCTCTTCCCGTCCACTTTCACACTGCATTGGTTCCCAGTATATGAACTCTTGATGACATCATAGATTCTACCTCCTATTCCGCTCTCTAGGAGTTTTAGGAAAAGGCCTGGGTGCCACACCGAGTCAAACGCCTTCTTAAAATCCACAAAGCAAGCGTGTATTTTGCCGCGTGAGCTGTGGACATGGGTCTTGATGAGGCTGTGCAGTGTGTAGATGTGGTCGGTGGTGCGGTATATTTGCCGCGTGAGCTGTGGACATGGGTCTTGATGAGGCTGTGCAGTGCGTAGATGTGGTCGGTGGTGCTGTATATTTGCCGCGAGAGCTGTGGACATGGGTCTTGATGAGGCTGTGCAGTGTGTAGATGTGGTCGGTGGTGCGGTATATTTGCCGCGTGAGCTGTGGACATGGGTCTTGATGAGGCTGTGCAGTGTGTAGATGTGGTCGGTGGTGCTGTATATTTGCCGCGAGAGCTGTGGACATGGGTCTTGATGAGGCTGTGCAGTGTGTAGATGTGGTCGGTGGTGCGGTATATTTGCCGCGTGAGCTGTGGACATGGGTCTTGATGAGGCTGTGCAGTGTGTAGATGTGGTCGGTGGTGCTGTATATTGGCCGCGAGAGCTGTGGACATGGGTATGATGAGGCTGTGCAGTGTGTAGATGTGGTCGGTGGTGCGGTATATTTGCCGCGAGAGCTGTGGACATGGGTCTTGATGAGGCTGTGCAGTGTGTAGATGTGGTCGGTGGTGCGGTGTATTTGCCCCGTGAGCTGTGGACATGGGTATGATAAGGCTGTGCTGTGTGTAGATGTAGTCGGTGGTGTGGTGTATTTGCAGTGTGAGCTGTGGACATGGGTATGATGAGGCTGTACAGTGTGTAGATGTAGTCGGTGGTGTGGTGTATTTGCCGCGTGAGCTGTGGACATAGGTATGATGAGGCTGTACAGTGTGTAGATGTAGTCGGTGGTGTGGTGTATTTGCCGCGTGAGCTGTGGACATGGGTCTTGATGAGGCTGTGCAGTGTGTAGATGTGGTCGGTGGTGCGGTGTATTTGCCCCGTGAGCTGTGGACATGGGTATGATAAGGCTGTGCAGTGTGTAGATGAGGTCGGTGGTGCGGTATATTTGCAGTGTGAGCTGTGGACATGGGTATGATGAGGCTGTACAGTGTGTAGATGTAGTCGGTGGTGTGGTGTATTTGCCGCGTGAGCTGTGGACATGGGTATGATGAGGCTGTACAGTGTGTAGATGTAGTCGGTGGTGTGGTGTATTTGCCGTGTGAGCTGTGGACATGGGTATGAGGAGGCTGTGCAGTGTGTAGATGTGGTCGGTGGTGTGGTGTATTTGCCGCATGAGCTGTGGACATGGGTCTTGATGAGGCTGTGCAGTGTGTAGATGTGGTCGGTGGTGCGGTGTATTTGCCCCGTGAGCTGTGGACATGGGTATGATAAGGCTGTGCAGTGTGTAGATGAGGTCGGTGGTGCGGTATATTTGCAGTGTGAGCTGTGGACATGGGTATGATGAGGCTGTACAGTGTGTAGATGTAGTCGGTGGTGTGGTGTATTTGCCGTGTGAGCTGTGGACATGGGTATGATGAGGCTGTACAGTGTGTAGATGTAGTCGGTGGTGTGGTGTATTTGCCGTGTGAGCTGTGGACATGGGTATGAGGAGGCTGTGCAGTGTGTAGATGTGGTCGGTGGTGTGGTGTATTTGCAGTGTGAGCTGTGGACATGGGTCTTGATGAGGCTGTGCAGTGTGTAGATGTGGTCGGTGGTGTATTTGCCACGTGAGTTGTGGACATGGGTATGATGAGGCTGTGCAGTGTGTGGATGTGGTCGGTGGTGCGGTGGTTTGGCATGAACCCGGCTTTGCTTTTGCTGAGTACGTCCTGCTGTGTGAGGAAGGAGAGGATCCTTTTATTGATGATGCTGTTAAACAGTTTCCCCAGTGTACTGCTGACACAGATTCCTCTGTAGTTTGCTGGATCATATCTGTCCCCATTCTTGTAGATGGGTGTTATGAGGCCTTCACTCCAGGCCTGAGGAAAGGAGCCCGCACTCAGGATAAGGTTGAATAGTCTTGTGAGTGCCTCATGTATTTCCGGGGGGCTGTATTTGGTCATCTCTGGCAGGATGCCATCGGTACCGCTAGCCTTCTTACATTTTATCAGCTTTGTTCTTTCTCTTATTTCCTGCACCGTGATTGGTGTATCCAGAGGGTTTTGAAAGTCCTTGATTGTCTCCTCCATGTCCTTCAGCTTTGCGGCTATTTGTTTCTGTTCCGGGGTTTGGGCATTTTCTGGGATGTCTTTGTAGAGGTCCCTGAAGTAGTGATGCCAGATGTGGCCATTTTGGATGTGTAGAGGGCGTTTCTTGGGCTTTGTCCCAATGTGGTTCCAGGTCTCCCAGAATGAGTTGTCTTGGAGGGAGTCCTCCAGCTGTTGGAGTTTGTGGGAGATATGATTTTGTTTTTTCCACCTGAGGGTGTCTTTGTATTGCCTCTGTAGGTGGTCATGGGTTTCCCTTAGGTCTCGGTTGTTGGGGTCTCTGTGCTTTTGGTTAGAGGCTGCCCTTAGAGAATTACGTAGAGCCTTGCACTCACTGTCAAACCAGTTTTGGGACTGTTTATTTGTGGATCTCTTAAAGTTGGTCTGCTTGAGGCCGGCGAGTACTGCCATGTTATATAAGATGTTGCTGAAGTCCTTCACTGCTTGGCTGACACCCTGTTTGTTCGGTTCATATAGGTTGGTATGAAAGTTTGTCAGCAGTTCTTGGATTTTGGCAGTGTTGGTCATGTTGGTGAATTTGATGGCAGACTCTTTGGGCCATTTGAAGGATGGTGGCAGCTTGTAGAGACCGTTCTGGTGAGGTTGCTGTGTGGTTGGTTTATCGGTGGATTTCAGGTACAGCAGGATTTGGTTGTGGTCTGACAGGTGTGTTTCAGGGGTGACTATGAGGGCATTGATGTTTATGGGGTCTGTGTCTGTGACAGCATAATCTACCACACTGCTGCCTACGTGTGAGTTCATAGTAAATCTCCCAAGAGAGTCACCCCTGGTTCGCCCATTCATTATGTATAGGCCGAGGCTCCGGCACAGGTTCAACAGGGATTTCCTACTTTTGTTTACGGTCTTGTCAAAGCTGTTTCTTGCTGTCTGCATTGGTTCCTGGTAGTAGCTCTCTCCTCCAAGTATGTATGTGTTTCCCTCAGAGGTCAGATAGTCCTTCTCTGTGCCTGTTCTAGCGTTGAGGTCTCCATAGATAAGCACTCTGCCCTGAGACTGGAAGTGGCTGGCTTCTCTTTGTAGGACCTCATAGATGTCAGGTTTGTAGTAAGAGGACTCTGTTGGGGGGATATATGCTGCACACAGGTACATGTCAGACTGAGAGGTGAGGATGGAGCTGTTTATTTTGATCCAGATGTGGCTGTCTCCTCGTTTGATTGCTTTGATGTGCTCTGTGAGCTCCTCCTTGTACCAGATTAGTATGCCTCCTGAACGGCGGCCCTGTTTAATGTTCCTGTTTTTCTGGGCAGATATGGAGAATTCCCGGTACCCCATGGGTACGAAAGATTCATCCTCTGCCCGGGTCCATGTCTCCAGGAGGATTTGGATATCAATGTTTTCAAGTCTCTTTTTAAAGTCTGGATCATTTGTTTTGGATCCAAAAGCTGAGGCGTTCAGCCCTTGGATGTTCCAGCTACTGATGATAAGGGATGTCATTTTGAGTCGGTTTACCTTGTAATGAGCAGAAATTTTCATAGGACTCAGTATTTTCAAGGGGAGGGTGGACACTGTTGTGGGTGTCACCTCAATCTGCTTTGTATATTGATAAGCAAAGTTCTGATTTCCGCCATGATGCTACCCTCTGTCGCTTTGTGTTGCCATTGTGGGGCAGGCGGTTTCCTACATGTTTTCCATGCTTGTGGGCTCTCTCTCTGGTGTTGGGACATTGTGGTTTGCTGTCTGATTGTTGAGTTGGGGCTTTCTTGGAGTCTCTGGGGTCTACTTAGCACCATGTCCTTTAGTTCCTTTGCTAGGCGGCTGACTCCTTGTTTGTCAAGGTGCTTGTTGTTGTACAGATGGTCGGTTGTGATTGTGGTGTGCTGTGCCAGTTGTATGTCTGGTGAGGATCTGAGACTGGAGGCCAGCTCTGCATTGATCTGTGTAATTGTCTGGTGAGGAATGTCTCTTCTTGGGAGCAGGGAAGAGAGGATAATCTTTGTGCTGGGGAATTTCTGCTGTGCCCTTTTAACCAGTTGTGACAGTTTGTATGTGATGGTTTCTTGGTCTGTGGTGTTTTCTTGTATAATGTCATTGGTGCCGGTGTGCAGGATGAGATGTTTTGGGTCGGTGAAATAAGGCTCATTAATGACCTGTGTTACTTGTTCAATAGTTGAAGTGATGATTTTGATGGCATGCATCCCTGGAAAGAGTCTTCTTATGTCCAGGTATTTTCCATTAGAGTCTATAACCAGCACAATGTCAGGACTGCGATGTTTATAGGAGCGATTTGCTTGGTGTTTAGGCTTGGGCTGTGGGTTGTTGGATGAGGCTGTGTTGGCAGTATTTGGAGAGGGGGCTGGATGGCTGTGATTGTCACTGGTCTCTTGGGTGATTATTGTATCCTGTGTGTTGTGCGGAGCACTGTCTTTGGTCGGCATAGGTTTTGTGGGGGCCTTTGTGCTTTTTGTTGTCTCCTCTAACTTTTGTGGCTGTTTTAATATTTTTAATTTCCTGATCTCCTCTTTAAGTTGTGAGTTTTCCTCCTGTAGTTTTTGTAGGGAAATGTTGATATCATGCAAGGCTGCAGTGTGCTCAGCTTTCATCCTGGCTATTTCTTCTCTCAGTTGATCATTTGCATTTTTCACTCCTTGGCTGCTTTTCCTTTCTTCCCTGAAAAGGTTGAAGTCCCTTTCTAATTGGGACAGACTTTCTCTGAGAGTCTCCAGAGAGGGGTGTGAGAAGCCTGGTGTCTGGTCTCTGGAGAGGGGCTGTTGTTTTGGAGATTGGTCTTCAGCCTTCTCTCTGGGAGCAGTCCTTGCAGATGATTTACGACCATTGTTTGTGTTGACAGAGTTTGTCTGGTTTTCTTTAAAGTTAATTGCAAGTTTTTCAATATCAGGATAACTCTTTTCGAAAATATTTAAGTAACGTTCTGCCCCCTGGATCAAGACACTGCCATTGTGGTATACAGTTACTGTAAGTGTAGTAACCTCTGGGTCCTCCTTGTCTTTTATTCTGATTTGTCTCCCATTCGTGATGCCATTTTTTTAATCTTTTTTCAAATTTTTCACAGATGGCAGTATGCCAGGCTTTGGGTGTCATGTGTAAAAAATATCAGGTTTGTTCTTACTCTAGGGTTAGAGGAATAGTCAGCAAACAGAGTCTCTGGCATGCTTTTAGTTAGCTTCAGTCTTTCTTCTTTCTTTGCATCATTGCTTTTATTGCCAGGAGAGTAAACAATCTCTGGAGTGCCAGACCTCCTGCTGCTAGATGTGCTGGGCTTATCTGCATCCTGGCTTGCCTTTTGATCTGCTGGCTCTAATATGGTTTCCATTGTGAATCCCTTGATAAACTTTTCCTATTTCTATAAGTAATATTCAGCAGAAATGCCCTT
>NC_090647.1:569059880-569167380 GCF_040937935.1 Hyperolius riggenbachi
GGAGGGAGGCACTGCTAGAGTCCAATAATGTACGTCCTCCTCTCGCCTCTCTAATGCCCGGCATCTTCTGAGTACATGCAATGTGAGGAGATGCCAGGCACTAGAGCGATCAGTGAGTGAAGGACGCACATCGCTGGTCTCTGGCAGGAGGGGAGGGAGGCACTGCTAATGCTGCAGCAAATATTCTGCAGTTGGTGGAGCAAAGGAGAGGGGCGTGCTGCTACACAGGGAGGGGAAGGGTCTGCTGTGGGACTCGGGGCCATGCCTCCCAAACTGGGACAGTCCTGGGCAAATCAGGAGGGTTGGGAGGTATACTATATTGAGGGAGAGACTGAGGCCACCTGGGGAGCTACATGGCGGAGAGACGGGGGAAGAACTAGACTCCAGGAAACTGCATAATGTTATTTCGGCGAGCGCTCTTCCCCCCACTGCGCACCGCCATAGACATAATGGTATTATGTGTATGGCGCACGGCAGTGTAATTCAGGTGCGGCAATCGCCGGACCTTGAGTGATTTCTCCCTCTGATTCCTTTAAAGTTAATAATAAAAAAATCCTTTTTACTCACCTTTGGCGTCATCCACCTCTGGAGTCATCCAGCGCCTGCACCGTCCATCCATGTCGATCCAGCAAGCAGCGGTCGATTCCCGCAAAACTGGCCAACCACGCGCCTCCTTGCAAAGTCCCCGGTGCTGCCATCGTTCTGTGTAGCCAGTATGCGACAATGGGAGTGCGATCAGGGTGCGCAGGGCTCAGTGCAGCGCATGCACAGTAGCCGCTGACTGGCCAGTATTGCGGGGGTCGCCGCTGCTTGCTAGAGGGACACTGAAGGATGGCGCCGGCACTGGGTGACTACAGAATGATGAATGAGATACAAATACTTCTGAAATTATGCAAATTTGTATGCAAATATATGCAGCTTGAAAAAGGACCAATCAATTTAAACCTGGGTTTAAATTGACTGGTCCATTTTTAAACTGCATACATTTGCATCTATAATTGCATCAACTCGGAACAATTTGCATATCTGTAATGATCCCTACTACAGAGGGCTTCAAGAAGGTCCATGTAAGTACTGTAGACTGCTTTTTTACTTTGACTTATGTATCCCTTTAAATCGGCCACTTTTGAAGGGGGGGGGGGGGGGGGGTGGAGTGTCGAGAGAGCAAGGATTCTGCCCCTCTCCTGCAGAGTCCTCTCCGTGTCATTGGCGGTGGGGGGTTGGTAATAATCAGGTTGTGGAGCCCCACACAGAATGTCTCAGCCATTCTGGACACAGCTGTAAAGCAGGTAATACGTTTCTCACTCACCTGCCCTTGGTTTACCTAGGAAACCTCCCCCATCTAAATCTGACAATTCACTAAGAAAGAGCTCAGAAATCATCCAAGCAAGTTCTTTCCAGCACTGCGGGGTGAGTGTGAGTTAATAATCAGCCTGCAGTGTAGTATTAACTCAATCAGGTGACTGGTTTTTGGGGGGGCTCAAAGGGACTCAAAGGGGGCACAAGGGCTGGCAGGTGGGGCTTACAGGGGGGAATCTGCGGCGATGAAATCAGGGCTGTGGAGTCGGTCCAAAAATCCACCGACTCCGACTCCTCAGTTTAGGATTCCACCGACTCCGACTCCACGACTCCGACTCCTCTAATTTGCATATTACAATTTTGTTGATTAAAAGTATGTAACATGAAATTCGGCTCATAACTGCCAACGCTTAGGAATTTTACAAGACAACTGAAGTGAGAAGGATATGGAGACTGCCATATTTATTCCCTTTAGACTAAAACTAGTCCTTGGTAAGAGTACTTGTAAAAGGTACAAACCGGAACAAAGAACATCTATCAGGCCCTAGGCAATGTAAGTGTGGGTACATGTAAGAATGATGTGCAGGTACTCTGCAGGGGAATGAGGAGATTGTAAACAGACAACACCTCTGTGTTCAATGTGCACAGCATTCTCAGTGGATTCCCTGCAGCTCTGTGGGGAGTGCATATGTAGTATAGTACTACTGTGTAACAAAGTAAACCTGAGACAGATGAAATTAAAGTTTTATACATACCTGGGGCTTCCTCCAGCCGCCTTCAGGATAATCAGTCCCTCGTTGTCCTCTTCCACCACCTGGATCTTCTGCTATGAGTCCAGGTACTTGAGCCAGTCAGGCGTAGTGCGCATGAACACACTCCACCGCTAGGAGCATACTACACCTGTGCAGCACTATTGCGCAGGTGCAGAATGTTCCTGGCTGTGGGAGCGGCATGCGGCCGGACTGCGCTGACTGGCTGAATTACCAGGACTCATAGCAGAAGATCCGGGTGGTGGAGGACAGTGAGGGACTGATTAGCCTGAAGGGGGCTGGAGGAAGCCCCAGGTATGTATAAAACTTTACTTTTCATCCGTCTCAGGTACCCTTTAATTTGTAGTCACCAAACCAAATTTTAATAACATATCAAATTATTTGATTTCATCAGCAAAGGGAGTGCATACATTTGCATAAATCAGCATCAGTGCAGAATTATTTCCATCTCATTGACCATCTCTATTAGTGACACAGCTACACATCAGGCTTTATTCTTACAGCATAGATGTTATTTAGTATATATAAGAGATTCCTGTGTACGCATCATATATACAGTCACAATCAGATATGTATATCTGACCTTAAAAATACGGGGACTGCTTTATTGAAGCAGCACAAGTAACTAATTTTGATTGGTTTATTTCATTTTTGTGGACTAAGCACAACTATTACTGTATATATACATTATTTTTAATGACTATTATCTGAGAAATAGAACATTTTATCATATTTTCTATTTTAATTACAGTTACAAATTCATTAGGAGTCGGAGTCGGTGCATTTTTTCCCGACTCCGACTCCAGGCACCCAAAATTGCCCGACTCCACGACTCCGACTCCGACTCCACAGCCCTGGATGAAATGGGCGTGGTCATGACATCATGTGGGCGGGGCTAACTGTAATGTAGTTGCACCAGCTAATGTAGTTATATAAAAAAAATATGAAGTACATGCACATCATGAGAGACAGCCTTTCACCAGTAAATGCGCATAAGAGACAGCTTTTCACCAGTTAATGTTCATAATGACAGACAGCGTTACCCCAGTAAATGCACATAAGAGAAAGCGTTACCCCAATAAATGCACTTAAGACAGCGTTACCCCAGTAAATGCACGTAAGACAGCGTTACCCCAGTAAATGCACATAAGAGACAGCGTTACCCCAGTAAATGCACATAAGAGACAGCGTTACCCCAGTAAATGCACGTAAGAGACAGCGTTACCCCAGTAAATGCACGTAAGACAGCGTTACCCCAGTAAATGCACGTAAGACAGCGTTACCCCAGTAAATGCACGTAAGACAGCGTTACCCCAGTAAATGCACGTAAGACAGCGTTACCCCAGTAAATGCACGTAAGACAGCGTTACCCCAGTAAATGCACGTAAGACAGCGTTACCCCAGTAAATGCACGTAAGACAGCGTTACCCCAGTAAATGCACGTAAGACAGCGTTACCCCAGTAAATGCACGTAAGACAGCGTTACCCCAGTAAATGCACGTAAGACAGCGTTACCCCAGTAAATGCACGTAAGACAGCGTTACCCCAGTAAATGCACGTAAGACAGCGTTACCCCAGTAAATGCACGTAAGAGACAGCGTTACCCCAGTAAATGCACGTAAGACAGCGTTACCCCAGTAAATGCACGTAAGACAGCGTTACCCCAGTAAATGCACGTAAGACAGCGTAACCCCAGTAAATGCACGTAAGACAGCGTTACCCCAGTAAATGCACGTAAGAGACAACGTTACCCCAGTAAATGCACGTAAGACAACGTTACCCCAGTAAATGCACGTAAGACAGCGTTACCCCAGTAAATGCACGTAAGACAGCGTTACCCCAGTAAATGCACGTAAGACAGCGTTACCCCAGTAAATGCACGTAAGACAGCGTTACCCCAGTAAATGCACGTAAGAGACAACGTTACCCCAGTAAATGCACGTAAGACAACGTTACCCCAGTAAATGCACGTAAGACAACGTTACCCCAGTAAATGCACGTAAGACAGCGTTACCCCAGTAAATGCACGTAAGTGACAGCGTTACCCCAGTAAATGCACGTAAGTGACAGCGCTACCCCAGTAAATGCACGTTAGAGACAGCGTTACCCCAGTAAATGCATGTAAGACAGCGTTACCCCAGTAAATGCACGTAAGACAACGTTACCCGAGTAAATGCACGTAAGACAACGTTACCCCAGTAAATGCACGTAAGACAGCGTTACCCCAGTAAATGCACGTAAGAGACAGCGTTACCCCAGTAAATGCACGTAAGTGACAGCGTTACCCCAGTAAATGCATGTAAGACAGCGTTACCCCAGTAAATGCACATAAAGTTCTACCTGGTCAGGAGGGTGGGGGGACTATTTGCAGAGGCTGGGAGGGGAGCCCCATCATTCCCTCACCTCAGCGTACGGGGGGTCCTTATACGCACGGCGCCGAGCAGGAGATACAGCTATAGTCTCCGGGCTGAAGCAGACACTAGAGCTCCAGCCGCCTAGTCCACTCCTGTCTCCTCCTCAGCAATACCGCTCTGCACTACTTCCTGATTCAGTGCGTGCAGAGCGGTATTGCTGAGGAGGAGACAGGAGTGGACCAGGCGGCTGAAGCTCTAGTGTCTGCTTCAGCCCGGAAACTATAGCTGTATCTCCCGCTCGGCGCCGCGCGTAAAAGGACCCCCTCCTGTTATCATTTCCTGAGGTGAGGGAATGATAAGTCTCTTGTCCCACGCTAGAGTCGGCCCTTAATTCAGGGTGGGCTTTCCGAGGGGCTTACAGTTTCTCTGCTGGGGCTTCAGCTCCGGCAAGCCCTAGTGTAGCGCCGCCACTGCATACAGAATGTCTCAGCCATTCTGGACACAGCAGGTACAGCGGGTAATACATTTCTCACTCACCTGCCCTTGTTTTACCTAGGAAACCTCCCCCATCTAAATCTGACAATTCACTAAGAAAGAGCTCAGAAATCATCCAAGCAAGTTCTTTCCAGCACTGCGGGGTGAGTGTGAGTTAATAATCAGCCTGCAGTGTAGTATTAACTCAATCAGGTGACTGAAAATTTCCAATTTCAACCCTTGCTGCACCAGTCTGAGGGTTTCTCACAGTATCAGCCCTGCATGTCTGTGCAGGTGATAGTGTGATACATATGCTTTCTTATGCCCTCGTCACTGTTCCCTATTCCTGCTAGCATACGGTCGGCCACCACTTCTCAGAACATGTGCTTCCCGCCAATTCCACTCATCCCTAAACAGACCCGCATCACTTCCTCCATTCTACTTCTGCCTCCATGTGCTTCCTTCAGCTTCCCACTATTCCACCCCTCCCTGCATGCTGACGCATCACTTCCTCTATTCTACTGCTGGCTCCATGTGTTTCCTGCCAATCAGTGGCGTCGCTAGGGGCTTTGATCCAGGGCACCGGCCCCGAACCTGTTGCCATGGTGCCCTGGATCAGGCTGAGCGGCTGGAGGGAGCCCTGGGCGGAGCAGCGGGGGGAGGGGACATAGTGTAGTTAAAAACCCAACTTCCGATCCCTGCAGGCACAGCCTCCATCTTCTTCCTACTTCCTACCCCAGCGTCCGCCGCCTTGGTTACAGCGCCTCCTGTGATGACGTGACCAATGTCATCGCAGGGGGCGGTGTAACCAAGGCGATGGATGCCGGGGGAGGAAGTAGGAAGAAGATGGAGGCCTTGCCTGCAGGGATCAGAAGGTGGGTTTTTAACTACACTATGCCCGCTCCGCCCAGCGCCTTACTCGGGGCACCTTGCAATCTAACTTATACTGGGGCAACCTACCTATCTAACCTATACTGGGGACATCTATCTGTCTAACCTATACTGATGGTACCTACCTATATAACCTATACTGGAGCCACCTACCTATAACCTATACTGGAGTCACCTACCTATCTAACCTATACTGGAGGTATCTACCTATCTAACCTATACAGGGGGCACCTACCTGTCTAACCTATACTGGGGACACCTACCTAACTACAGCCAAGCAAAGCCCCAGGGCCCCAGCCCAGCAAAGCAAACCCCCCAGCAAAGCAAACCCCCAACCTAGTAAAGCCTCCTGGTCCCAGCCCAGCAAAGCATACAGCCAAGCAAAGCCTAGTAAAGCCCCAAGCCCAGCAAAGCCCCCCAAAATGCCCCCAGCAAATTGCCCAGCAAAGCCCCAGCAAGTCACCTAGCAAAGCCAGGCTGGCTCAACAGCACTGCCAGCCAAGCTGGTACAGCATCACCGTCAGCCAGGCCAGCACAGCATCACCACCAGCCAGGCCGGCACAGCATCACTGCCAGCAATGCCAGCACAGCATCACCACCAGCCAGGCCGGCACAGCATCACCGTCAGCCAGGCCGACACAGCATCACTGCCAGCAATGCCAGCACAGCATCACCACCAGCCAGGCCGGCACAGCATCACTGCCAGCAATGCCAGCACAGCATCACCACCAGCCAGGCCGGCACAGCATCACCGTCAGCCAGGCCGACACAGCATCACCTCCAGCACAGAATCATCACCAGCCAGGCCGGCACACAGGCCCGGCCCTAGACCATTTGCCGCCTGGGGCAAACTTTAAAGTGGGTGTGGGGGGGGGGGGCGCCCGAGCTGGAGGGGATAGCGGGCAGGAAGGGGGTATTGGGGCTAGCGGCGGGGAGGGGGGGCTGGGGCTACGCCGCAGGGAGTGACGTCAGTGGAGCGCACGTTGGAACGAGGAAGAGGTGAGTGATCCCCGCCCGTTGCCTCTTACAGCTGCAGCCAGCCAGCGCGCATAACAAGCTGGAGGGGAGCGGAGGACGGGGGACCCAGGCGAGGGAGGGGGGGTCCGACCCCCCCTCCCCGCCGCTAGGCCCAATACCCCCTTCCTGTCTGCTATTCCCTCCAGCTCGGGCGGCACTCCACACTCACGGACGGGCGGGTGCCGCCCCCTCAGAAGCGCCGCCTGAGGCAAACGTTTCACCCCGCCTCATGGGCGGGCGGGCCGGCCCTGCCGGCACAGCATTAGAGATGTCAGCGAAGCCCTCACCCTGTACTACATCCAGGTCGCTATGACCTGTAGTAGTTCGCCTTGATCGCACGCCTGTTGCCAGGCAATCTCTGCGCATGTGCGTAATGTCATGAGTGATGTCACGCTCATGCGCAGAGAGTGTCCGGCAACAGGCGCGCGATCAAAGACGCTCACCATCGGCCCAGTGCAGCCGTACTACTCTGGGTCATAGCGACCCGGAAGTAGTATTTGCCCTTAGAGATTCGCTAGCATCTCTACACAGCATAGCATAGCATCACCACCAGCCAGGCCAGCCCAGCATCACCGCCAGCCAGGCCGGCCCAGCATCACCGCCAGCCAGGCCAGCCCAGCATCACCACCAGCCAGGCCGGCCCAGCATCACCGCCAGCCAGGCCAGCCCAGCATCACCGCCAGCCAGGCCGGCCCAGCATCACCACCAGCCAGGCCGGCCCAGCATCACCGCCAGCCAGGCCGGCCCAGCATCACCGCCAGCCAGGCCGGCCCAGAATCACCGCCAGCCAGGCCGGCCCGGCATCACCGCCAGCCAGGCCGGCCCGGCATCACCGCCAGCCAGGCCGGCCCAGCATCACCGCCAGCCAGGCCGGCCCAGCATCACCGCCAGCCAGGCCGGCCCAGCATCACCGCCAGCCAGGCCGGCCCAGCATCACCGCCAGCCAGGCCGGCCCAGCATCACCCCCAGCCAGGCCGGCCCAGCATCACCGCCAGCCAGGCCGGCCCAGCATCACCGCCAGCCAGGCCGGCCCAGCATCACCGTCAGCCAGGCCGGCCCAGCATCACCGCCAGCCAGGCCGGCCCAGCATCACCGCCAGCCAGGCCGGCCCAGCATCACCGTCAGCCAGGCCGGCCCAGCATCACCGCCAGCCAAGCCGGTACAGCATCACCACCAGCCAGGCCGGCCCAGCATCACCGCCAGCCAGGCCGGCACAGCATCACCTTCAGCCAGGCCAGCCCAGCATCACCGCCAGCCAGGCCGGCCCAGCATCACCGCCAGCCAGGCCGGCACAGCATCACCACCAGCCAGGCCTGCACAGCATCACCACCAGCCAAGTACAACACACAGGCCAGCCAGCCGAAGACAAGACAGAAGCCAGGTGAGGGGCTTATATATATGTGAAATACTGCTTATTGAATATATTTGTTACGCCACTGCTATGTTCATGTACATTTGGCCCCACCTATGACCACGCCTCTTGGTGCTAAGGGGTGACCCGGATCTCCCAGGAACATAAAAACGCCCCTGCTGCCAATTCCACTCCTCCCTTCCTCCCTGCAAGCTGCTGCATCACTCCCCCCCCCCCCCCCATTCAGGGGCGTAGCAATAGGGGGTGCAGAGGTAGTGACCGCATCGGGGCCCTTGGGCCAGAGGGGCCCAGAAGGGTCCACCCTCTATCACATCATTAGCTCTCTATTGGTCCTCTGCTGATAATATTCACTTCTATAGATACTTCTATATATTTGCCATGCTATGTCCTGTGTATAACTGGTATATATTTGCCATGCTATGTCCTGCGTATAACTGGTATATATTTGCCATGCTATGTCCTGTGTATAACTGGTATATATTTGCCATGCTATGTCCTGTGTATAACTGGTATATATTTGCCATGCTATGTCCTGTGTATATAACTGGTATATATTTGCCATGCCATGTCCTGCGTATATAACTGGTATATATTTGCCATGCTATGTCCTGCGTATAACTGGTATATATTTGCCATGCCATGTCCTGCGTATAACTGGTATATATTTGCCATGCTATGTCCTGTGTATAACTGGTATATATTTGCCATGCTATGTCCTGCGTATAACTGGTATATATTTGCCATGCCATGTCCTGTGTATAACTGGTATATATTTGCCATGCTATGTCCTGCATATAACTGGTATATATTTGCCATGCTATGTCCTGCGTATATAAATGGTATATATTTGCCACGCTATGTCCTGCGTATAACTGGTATATATTTGCCATGCTATGTCCTGCGTATAACTGGTATATATTTGCCATGCTATGTCCTGCGTATAACTGGTATATATTTGCCATGCTATGTCCTGTGTATAACTGGTATATATTTGCCATGCCATGTCCTGTGTATAACTGGTATATATTTGCCATGCTATGTCCTGTGTATATAACTGGTATATATTTGCCATGCCATGTCCTGTGTATAACTGGTATATATTTGCCATGCTATGTCCTGTGTATAACTGGTATATATTTGCCATGCCATGTCCTGTGTATATAACTGGTATATATTTGCCATGCCATGTCCTGTGTATAACTGGTATATATTTGCCATGCTATGTCCTGTGTATAACTGGTATATATTTGCCATGCTATGTCCTGTGTATAACTGGTATATATTTGCCATGCTGTGTCCTGTGTATAACTGGTATATATTTGCCATGCCATGTCCTGCGTATAACTGGTATATATTTGCCATGCTATGTCCTGTGTATAACTGGTATATATTTGCCATGCTGTGTCCTGTGTATAACTGGTATATATTTGCCATGCCATGTCCTGCGTATAACTGGTATATATTTGCCATGCTATGTCCTGTGTATAGACTGGTATATATTTGCCATGCTATGTCCTGTGTATAACTGGTATATATTTGCCATGCTATGTCCTGTGTATAACTGGTATATATTTGCCATGCTATGTCCTGTGTATATAACTGGTATATATTTGCCATGCCATGTCCTGCGTATATAACTGGTATATATTTGCCATGCCATGTCCTGCGTATATAACTGGTATATATTTGCCATGCTATGTCCTGCATATAACTGGTATATATTTGCCATGCTATGTCCTGTGTATATAACTGGTATATATTTGCCATGCTATGTCCTGCGTATAACTGGTATATATTTGCCATGCTATGTCCTGTGTATAACTGGTATATATTTGCCATGCTAGGTCCTGTGTATATAACTGGTATATATTTGCCATGCTATGTCCTGTGTATAACTGGTATATATTTGCCATGCTATGTCCTGTGTATATAACTGGTATATATTTGCCATGCCATGTCCTGCGTATATAACTGGTATATATTTGCCATGCCATGTCCTGCGTATATAACTGGTATATATTTGCCATGCTATGTCCTGCGTATATAACTGGTATATATTTGCCACGCTATGTCCTGTGTATATAACTGGTATATATTTGCCATGCCATGTCCTGCGTATATAACTGGTATATATTTGCCATGCTATGTCCTGTGTATATAACTGGTATATATTTGCCATGCCATGTCCTGTGTATATAACTGGTATATATTTGCCATGCCATGTCCTGTGTATATAACTGGTATATATTTGCCATGCCATGTCCTGCGTATAGACTGGTATATATTTGCCACGCTATGTCCTGTGTATATAACTGGTATATATTTGCCATGCTATGTCCTGTGTATATAACTGGTATATATTTGCCGTGCCATGTCCTGCGTATAACTGGTATATATTTGCCACGCTATGTCCTGCGTATAACTGGTATATATTTGCCATGCTATGTCCTGTGTATAACTGGTATATATTTGCCATGCCATGTCCTGCGTATATAACTGGTATATATTCGCCATGCTATGTCCTGCGTATATAACTGGTATATATTTGCCATGCTATGTCCTGTGTATATAACTGGTATATATTTGCCATGCTATGTCCTGCGTATATAACTGGTATATATTTGCCATGCTATGTCCTGCATATAACTGGTATATATTTGCTATGCCATGTCCTGTGTATATAACTGGTATATATTTGCCATGCTATGTCCTGCGTATATAACTGGTATATATTTGCCATGCTATGTCCTGCATATAACTGGTATATATTTGCCATGCCATGTCCTGTGTATAACTGGTATATATTTGCCATGCTATGTCCTGTGTATATAACTGGTATATATTTGCCATGCTATGTCCTGCATATAACTGGTATATATTTGCTATGCCATGTCCTGTGTATATAACTGGTATATATTTGCCATGCTATGTCCTGCGTATATAACTGGTATATATTTGCCATGCTATGTCCTGCGTATAACTGGTATATATTTGCCATGCTATGTCCTGCATATAACTGGTATATATTTGCCATGCCATGTCCTGTGTATAACTGGTATATATTTGCCATGCTATGTCCTGCGTATATAACTGGTATATATTTGCCATGCTATGTCCTGCATATAACTGGTATATATTTGCCATGCCATGTCCTGTGTATAACTGGTATATATTTGCCATGCTATGTCCTGCATATAACTGGTATATATTTGCCATGCTATGTCCTGCGTATATAACTGGTATATATTTGCCATGCTATGTCCTGTGTATAACTGGTATATATTTGCCATGCCATGTCCTGCGTATATAACTGGTATATATTCGCCATGCTATGTCCTGCGTATATAACTGGTATATATTTGCCATGCTATGTCCTGTGTATATAACTGGTATATATTTGCCATGCTATGTCCTGCGTATATAACTGGTATATATTTGCCATGCTATGTCCTGCATATAACTGGTATATATTTGCTATGCCATGTCCTGTGTATATAACTGGTATATATTTGCCATGCTATGTCCTGCGTATATAACTGGTATATATTTGCCATGCTATGTCCTGCATATAACTGGTATATATTTGCCATGCCATGTCCTGTGTATAACTGGTATATATTTGCCATGCTATGTCCTGTGTATATAACTGGTATATATTTGCCATGCTATGTCCTGCATATAACTGGTATATATTTGCTATGCCATGTCCTGTGTATATAACTGGTATATATTTGCCATGCTATGTCCTGCGTATATAACTGGTATATATTTGCCATGCTATGTCCTGCGTATAACTGGTATATATTTGCCATGCTATGTCCTGCATATAACTGGTATATATTTGCCATGCCATGTCCTGTGTATAACTGGTATATATTTGCCATGCTATGTCCTGCGTATATAACTGGTATATATTTGCCATGCTATGTCCTGCATATAACTGGTATATATTTGCCATGCCATGTCCTGTGTATAACTGGTATATATTTGCCATGCTATGTCCTGCATATAACTGGTATATATTTGCCATGCTATGTCCTGCGTATATAACTGGTATATATTTGCCATGCTATGTCCTGTGTATAACTGGTATATATTTGCCATGCCATGTCCTGCGTATATAACTGGTATATATTTGCCATGCTATGTCCTGCGTATAACTGGTATATATTTGCCATGTCCTGCGTATAACTGGTATATATTTGCCATGCCATGTCCTGTGTATATAACTGGTATATATTTGCCATGCCATGTCCTGTGTATAACTGGTATATATTTGCCATGCCATGTCCTGTGTATAACTGGTATATATTTGCCATGCCATGTCCTGTGTATAGACTGGTATATATTTGCCATGCCATGTCCTGCGTATAACTGGTATATATTTGCCATGCTATGTCCTGCGTATATAACTGGTATATATTTGCCATGCTATGTCCTGTGTATAACTGGTATATATTTGCCATGCTATGTCCTGCGTATAACTGGTATATATTTGCCATGCCATGTCCTGTGTATATAACTGGTATATATTTCCCATGCTATGTCCTGTGTATAACTGGTATATATTTCCCATGCCATGTCCTGCGTATAACTGGTATATATTTGCCATGCTATGTCCTGTGTATAGACTGGTATATATTTGCCATGCCATGTCCTGTGTATAACTGGTATATATTTGCCATGCTATGTCCTGCGTATAACTGGTATATATTTGCCATGCTATGTCCTGTGTATATAACTGGTATATATTTGCCATGCTATGTCCTGCGTATAACTGGTATATATTTGCCATGCTATGTCCTGCGTATATAACTGGTATATATTTGCCATGCTATGTCCTGTGTATAACTGGTATATATTTGCCATGCTATGTCCTGCGTATAACTGGTATATATTTGCCATGCCATGTCCTGTGTATATAACTGGTATATATTTGCCATGCTATGTCCTGTGTATAACTGGTATATATTTGCCATGCTATGTCCTGTGTATAACTGGTATATATTTGCCATGCTATTTCCTGTGTATATAACTGGTATATATTTGCCATGCTATGTCCTGTGTATAACTGGTATATATTTGCCATGCTATGTCCTGTGTATAACTGGTATATATTTGCCATGCTATTTCCTGTGTATATAACTGGTATATATTTGCCATGCCATGTCCTGTGTATAACTGGTATATATTTGCCATGCCATGTCCTGCGTATAACTGGTATATATTTGCCATGCTATGTCCTGTGTATATAACTGGTATATATTTGCCATGCTATGTCCTGTGTATAACTGGTATATATTTGCCATGCTATGTCCTGTGTATATAACTGGTATATATTTGCCATGCTATGTCCTGTGTATAGACTGGTATATACTTGCCATGCTATGTCCTGTGTATATAACTGGTATACATTTGCCATGCCATGTCCTGCATATAACTGGTATGTATTTGCCATGCCACGTCCTGCGTATAAACCCGTAAGTTCGTGGTTCGCCATGCCAGTGCACGGCTGTGAATATAACATGCTGTCACTATCGAGTCTCTCATCAGCAGAAATCCTACACCTGCGGTGACCTGTGACCCTGCAGAGAAAGGGAAGGGAGGGGGGGGGGGAGCAGTGTTGGGATATTGGGACTGCAGCAGTTTTTGGCTCATTAGGTTTCTCCATGCTTTATCTGCATTGAGTTTATTGCCTGAGTCAGCAGGCGGAACGTTTAACATTTAAAGTGACAGCACGCATATAAATAAACATTGATGGAAAACTGGAGGGCATGGAGTCCCCCCCTCCCAAGTGCATTTAACCCCTTGTTCCCCAATGAGGCTGGCAGGGCCGTATCTGGCCATTGTAGATCCCCAGGCGAGGCAGCTTCTGTCTGAGGCAGGTCATTTTGGGGCGCTCTTCCTCACGCTGTACCTGACCTGGGTGTCACCATAGATATAGTATTATGTCTGTGGCTGCGCTGCACTGTTGTCCGCATGATGGCGATCGCTGCTCCCTGAATTACTTCTTCCTGCGATATGCTGCGACTCAGAGGGGGAAGAGTAAGTAACGCCGCCCGGAATTTCACCGGCAGGTGGGTGAGCCGTCATTCATCTCACCCTGCGCCAAAGTGACCGGGCGCCACACTGCCTCCCCCCCCCCCCCCCCCTTCCCCATCGTGTGACTGTGCAGATGTATGTCACCAGTCCAAACTCACAAAACCCCACATAGAAACTCCTTCTATTCGCCCTTTCATTTCATCTGCCCTATCATTGTTATGATTTTCAGTACCCCTTTGTTTTGCTAATCAGCAGCACACATTGAATTGTCAACATTACCATCCATCCCTTTCTAAAGGTGCGTACACACGTCGGATTTGCGCAAACGACCCATCATTTGGACGTTTAAGCGACCGGTCATTTGGACATCAAATCGGGCGTGTGTACAGTCTGTCTTTCGGCTGATAAGACCGGGCTTGGCGGATCGCTTAAGCCCGGTCTTTGCAGCCAAACGACAGACATGTACACACGCCTGATTTGACGTCCAAACGACGGCTTGTTTGTGCAAATCCAACGTGTGTATGTACCTGAACTGTTAGAGCCGGAGGATTAGCCATACTATGAGAGGGAAGAAACACATATATAAGTAGATAAATACTTGATCTACTTATATAACACATGTATTGTACTGTCCACGTTTTGATTTCAGTGAATGTTATTTAGTAAATTACGAGAATTCTGTTCCTGGTGGGGGCCATCTCTTTTGCCCACAGTTTGAGGCTAAATACTGATGTAATTTCTTCCCTTAACTCTTTTTTTTTTTTCTCCTCCAATCGCTGAGTCACCTCAGCCTTGCTTGTAAACACGAGTGAGCAGAGGATCATGTTTCAGCTAGGCAGCTTGGCAGGGAAATAAAGGGAAGAGAAGGAATATATTATAGATAAAAAGAACCCCCAGCATGCAACTGAATGGCAATGGCTATTAAAGGGTCAGTGTTCCTAAAGTATGTGATAACTCCAAACCATAACAGCAGAAACAGTTTTAGATGCAGGATTAGCATATTTATCACTTAATACACTCAGACCAGTTGCTGCTGAAATTTTATGTTTATGGTGACAATCCCACTTTAATGCATAATAATCTCATAAAGCACTGTGCTGTAAGAATAGATCTGTGGTGCCCCACCTAAAGGTATCACCCCAGGCACCTGCCTTGGATGCCTACGCCTTCACAGCTGAGCCTGTTCACAGTACTGCATTTTAACTGATCGCATTTTTCTAACTCACTGCTGATACAGTTGTATGGGCCTGTTCACAGCACTGCGTTATTCTCACTCACTGACTATACAATTCTATGGACCTGTTCACAGTACAGCATTGTAACTGATTATGTTATTCTTACTCACTGCCCATGCATTTCTATGGGCCTGTTCACAGTACAGCACTGTAACTAATCACATTATTCTAACGCACTGCCCATGCATTTCTATGGGCCTGTTCACAGTACAGCATTGTAACTGATTATGTTATTCTTACTCACTGCCCATGCATTTCTATGGGCCTGTTCACAGTACAGCACTGTAACTAATCACATTATTCTAACGCACTGCCCATGCATTTCTATGGACCTGTTCACAGTACAGCACTGTAACTAATCACATTATTCTAACGCACTGCCCATGCATTTATATGGGCCTGTTCACAGTACAGCACTGTTACTGATCACATTATTCTAACGCACTGCCCATGCATTTCTATGGGCCTGTTCACAGTACTGCATTGTAAATTATCACATTATTTAAGTTACTGCCCGTACAGTTCTATGGAAGCAATAGCAGTAGTCCGCCAGGCTCAACCGCTGACTTTCAGTACCAGGAAGTCAACCAGTTAGCACTCGGATCCACCAAGAGTGCACAGAAGTACCTCAAAGAAAACGAATAACTGGGTCTCCAAGTGAACACTTGAGAAAGGCCGTGAGGCTGAAACGTTGTGTTTTTCCTACTATGGTGGAATAAATATACAAGCAATTTTTGCATAAATAGAGGTGGAGACCAATTCATACAGTTCTATGGGCCTGTTCACAGCACTGCGTTGTAACTGATCACATTATTCTAACTTGCTGCCCATACAGTTCTATGGGCCTGTTCACAGTACTGCGTTGTAACTGATCATGTTGTTCTAACTCCCTGCCCATACAATGCTATGGGCCTGTTCACAGCACTGCGTTGTAACTGATCACATTATTCTAACTCACTGCCCATACAATGCTATGGGCCTGTTCACAGTACTGCGTTGTAACTGATCATGTTGTTCTAACTCACTGCCCATACAATGCTATGGGCCTGTTCACAGTACTGCGTTGTAACTGATCATGTTGTTCTAACTCCCTGCCCATACAATGCTATGGGCCTGTTCACAGCACTGCATTGTAACTGATCACATTATTCTAACTCGCTGCCCATACAATGCTATGGGCCTGTTCACAGTACTGCGTTGTAACTGATCATGTTGTTCTAACTCCCTGCCCATACAATGCTATGGGCCTGTTCACAGCACTGCATTGTAACTGATCACATTATTCTAACTCGATGCCCATACAATGCTATGGGCCTGTTCACAGCACTGCGTTGTAACTGATCATGTTATTCTAACTCACTGCCCATACAATGCTATGGGCCTGTTCACAGTACTGCATTGTAACTGATCATGTAATTCTAACTCCCTGCCCATACAATGCTATGGGCCTGTTCACAGTTCTGCATTGTAACTGATCATGTTATTCTAACTCCCTGCCCATACAATGCTATGGGCCTGTTCACAGTACTGCGTTGTAACTGATCATGTTGTTCTAACTCCCTGCCCATACAATGCTATGGGCCTGTTCACAGCACTGCATTGTAACTGATCACATTATTCTAACTCGCTGCCCATACAATGCTATGGGCCTGTTCACAGTACTGCGTTGTAACTGATCATGTTGTTCTAACTCCCTGCCCATACAATGCTATGGGCCTGTTCACAGCACTGCATTGTAACTGATCACATTATTCTAACTCGCTGCCCATACAATGCTATGGGCCTGTTCACAGCACTGCGTTGTAACTGATCATGTTATTCTAACTCACTGCCCATACAATGCTATGGGCCTGTTCACAGCACTGCATTGTAACTGATCACATTATTCTAACTCGCTGCCCATACAATGCTATGGGCCTGTTCACAGTACTGCGTTGTAACTGATCATGTTGTTCTAACTCCCTGCCCATACAATGCTATGGGCCTGTTCACAGCACTGCATTGTAACTGATCACATTATTCTAACTCGCTGCCCATACAATGCTATGGGCCTGTTCACAGCACTGCGTTGTAACTGATCACATTATTCTAACTCGCTGCCCATACAATGCTATGGGCCTGTTCACAGTTCTGCATTGTAACTGATCATGTAATTCTAACTCCCTGCCCATACAATGCTATGGGCCTGTTCACAGTTCTGCATTGTAACTGATCATGTTATTCTAACTCCCTGCCCATACAATCTATGGGCCTGTTCACAGTACTGCATTGTAACTGATCACATTATTCTAACTCGCTGCCCATACAATGCTATGGGCCTGTTCACAGTACTGCGTTGTAACTGATCACATTATTCTATCTCGCTGCCCATACAATGCTATGGGCCTGTTCACAGTACTGCATTGTAACTGATCTCTGCCCGTACAATGCTATGGGCCTGTTCACAGTACTGCGTTGTAACTGATCATGTTATTCTAACTCCCTGCCCATACAATCTATGGGCCTGTTCACAGTACTGCATTGTAACACTGCATTGTAACTGATTATGTTATTCTAGCTCGTCCATGTCCAGTCTCTATAATGCGTTCTAATGACTGTGAACTGCAATGAAGTATGCGTTACGCAACTGACCACTGGGAACCTGGCCTTAAAGTTACCTTTCCCGTCGGCAGAGTTGTGGAGTGCGACGGACCAGCAGGAGATTGTGTGAAATCTACGCCGGACATTTGCAATGCAGAACACCTTATAAATAATTCATGTTGCAGGGCTGAGCTAAGGACGTGACCTGTTTATACTGACAGATCAGCAGAGGGGGGGGGTCACTCTAACCTGAGAGCCTGACGTCCGCTCATACAAGCTGAGAGCTGCAATTAGGTCACACATTACTGCTCTCTTCATGGAAAGTTCCTGCAGTCCTTCTCCTCGCAGGACCCGATGGCTGGAGGGGAAGCTTCAGACAGCAGGGGAGGACTGGACACTTCATAGCTCATCTGGAACTGTAATGTCAGCCTACAATAATCTAAAGTGTGTCATTGGCTTTTCCCTTTACAGTGAGAGAGATATGGAGGCTGCCATGTTTATTTCCTTTTAAACCATGCACATTGCCTGGCTGTCCTGCTGATCCTCTAATACTTTTAACCATAGCTCCTGAATTAGCATGCAGCAGATCAGGTGCTCTGACTGAAGTGTGTCCGGATTAGCTGCATGCTTGTTTCAGGTGTGTGATTCAGACACTACTGCAGCCAAATAGACCAGCAGGGCTGCCAGGCAATATGCATTGTTGAACAGGAAATAAATATGGCAGCCTCCATAGCACTCTCACCTCAGGTTTCCTTTAAGTAGTTTTAAAGTGAAAGCTGATGAATGCTGGCCTTGTAACCGAGAGCCACACGATGGGGCATCAGTGGCTTTGCACTGATCTCTGGCCTTACTTTGTCACGGAGAGCGGACTGATAGACGTTACATGCGATCGTTTCCTGTAACTGCTCCTCGTGTTTTCTGTTGACATAGCTGGTTACAGTTTTAAGGAGCCCATACACCTAACAATTTTCCCGCCGATATACGGCCGATTCGATCACAGTGATCGAATCGGCTGTGAAATCGCTGCGCACACCGCTGACAGAACGATCGATTTCCGTCCGAAATCGATCATTCCCGTCGATCCGTCCGTGCGGAAGATTTTTCTCGAACGCCGGCGGGTCGGGAGTGCGTCGATAGCGGCGTTCGAATGCTCGACGACCGACGCAATACAGCGGGTATACATTACCTGTTCCGGCCGGCGCGAGTCCCCTGGTCCCCGCTGTCTTCTTTCCGCGCTGGGTTCCGGACCGGCTGCAGCTACACAGAACTTCCTGTCCCGGCAGGAAGTTTAAACAGTAGAGCGCCCTCTACTGTTTAAACGTCCCCTGGACAGGAAGTTCAGTAGCTGCAGGAACGGTCCGGAGCCCGGAGTGGAGAAGAAGCGGGGACCAAACAGACTCGCGCCGGCCGGAACAGGTAATGTATGCGGGGGGGTTGGCTGCTCCACAGATGGTGATCGGTTTCAGGCTGAAATCGGTTCAGAATCTGTTTGCAGTAAAGGCAGCCATACAATCCATCTCTGATCAGATTCCATCAGAGGGGGATCTATCTGTTGGTCAAATCTGATGGCAAATCGACCAGTGTATGTCCACCTTTAGTCATCGGGCTGCATTGTGGCTGCATGACACTTGTTCCCCAGAAGATTGGCAGCTGAACTGCAAGTGCACAATTCAACCATTCATGAAAAAAATAACCCACAAAGCCAGGAGAAAAGCCTCATATCCAGCTAGTTTCTTTGGTCAGCAATGCCGCCTTTCATAAGATCCACTTTTAGGACGCCAAGCTTTTAAGTTCAAGTTCACAGGGGTCAGTTGCATGACGCATGCGTGATGACTGTGAACTGCAATGGAGACTGGATATAGACTGTAATACAAAGCCTGCATGCAGTGAGTTAGAATAACACAATCAGTTACAACGCAGAGCTGTGAACAGGTCCATATAATTCTCAACAGCTGCTCCAACACTATGGAACTCCCCTCCACCCATTAGGGCAGCCCCCCCCCTCCAACACCTTCAAGAAGACCCTCAAAACTCACCTTTTCACTCTGGTCTACCTCCCCTCACTAGTGCTCTAAACGCACAGCTGAACTCTGGTCCCCTACCTTTCGTGTCCCTACCTCTCCCTCTAGATTGTAAGCCTTTGGGCAGGGTCCTCCTCCTTATGTCTCCTAACTGGTCACGCACCTCCATTACTGTACACGGTAATAAATAAATAGAATTGTATGGGCAGTGATCAGTTACAGCGCAGTACTGTGACCAGGCCCATAGAATTGTATGGGCAGTGATCAGTTACAGCACAGTGCTGTGAACAGGCCCATAGCATTGTATGGGCAGTGATCAGTTACAGCGCAGTACTGTGAACAGGCCCATAGCATTGTATGGGCAGTGATCAGTTACAGCGCAGTACTGTGAACAGGCCCATAGCATTGTATGGGCAGTGATCAGCTACAGCGCAGTACTGTGACCAGGCTCATAGCATTGTATGGGCAGTGATCAGTTACAGAGCAGTACTGTGACCAGGCCCATAGTATTGTATGGGCAGTGATCAGTTACAGCGCAGTACTGTTACCAGGCCCATAGCATTGTATGGGCAGTGATCAGTTACAGTGCAGTACTGTGACCAGGCCCATAGAATTGTATGGGCAGTGATCAGTTACAGCACAGTGCTGTGACCAGGCCCATAGAATATTGTATGGGCAGTGATCAGTTACAGCGCAGTACTGTGATCAGGCCCATAGCATTGTATGGGCAGTGATCAGTTACAGCGCAGTACTGTGACCAGGCCCATAGCATTGTATGGGCAGTGATCAGTTACAGCACAGTACTGTGACCAGGCCCATAGCATTGTATGGGCAGTGATCAGTTACAGTGCAGTACTGTGACCAGGCCCATAGCATTGTATGGGCAGTGATCAGTTACAGCGCAGTACTGTGACCAGGCCCATAGCATTGTACGGGCAGTGATCAGTTACAGGGCAGTACTGTGACCAGACCCATAGCATTGTATGGGCAGTGATCAGTTACAGCGTAGTACTGTGACCAGGCCCATAGCATTGTATGGGCAGTGATCAGTTACAGCGCAGTACTGTGACCAGGCCCATAGCATTGTATGGGCAGTGATCAGTTACAGCGTAGTACTGTGACCAGGCCCATAGCATTGTATGGGCAGTGATCAGTTACAGCGCAGTACTGTGACCAGGCCCATAGCATTGTACGGGCAGTGATCAGTTACAGGGCAGTACTGTGACCAGGCCCATAGCATTTCATGGGCAGTGATCAGTTACAGCGCAGTACTGTGACCAGGCCCATAGCATTGTACGGGCAGTGATCAGTTACAGCGCAGTACTGTGACCAGGCCCATAGCATTGTACGGGCAGTGATCAGTTACAGGGCAGTACTGTGACCAGACCCATAGCATTGTATGGGCAGTGATCAGTTACAGCGTAGTACTGTGACCAGGCCCATAGCATTGTATGGGCAGTGATCAGTTACAGCGCAGTACTGTGACCAGGCCCATAGCATTGTACGGGCAGTGATCAGTTACAGGGCAGTACTGTGACCAGGCCCATAGCATTTCATGGGCAGTGATCAGTTACAGCGCAGTACTGTGACCAGGCCCATAGCATTGTACGGGCAGTGATCAGTTACAGTGCAGTACTGTGACCAGGCCCATAGCATTGTACGGGCAGTGATCAGTTACAGGGCAGTACTGTGACCAGGCCCATAGCATTGTATGGGCAGTGATCAGTTACAGCGCAGTAATGTGACCAGGCCCATAGCATTGTACGGGCAGTGATCAGTTACAGGGCAGTACTGTGACCAGGCCCATAGTATTGTAGGGGCAGTGATCAGTTACAGCGCAGTACTGTGAACAGGCCCAAAGCATTGTACAGGCAGTGATCAGTTACAGCGCAGAACTGTGACCAGGCCCATAGCATTGTATGGGCAGTGATCAGTTACAGCGCAGTAATGTGACCAGGCCCATAGCATTGTACGGGCAGTGATCAGTTACAGGGCAGTACTGTGACCAGGCCCATAGTATTGTAGGGGCAGTGATCAGTTACAGCGCAGTACTGTGAACAGGCCCATAGCATTGTACGGGCAGTGATCAGTTACAGTGCAGTACTGTGACCAGGCCCATAGACTTGTATGGGCAGTGATCAGTTACAGCGCAGTACTGTGACCAGGCCCATAGCATTGTATGGGCAGTGATCAGTTACAGTGCAGTACTGTGAACAGGCCCATAGCATTGTACGGGCAGTGATCAGTTACAGCGCAGTACTGTGACCAGGCCCATAGCATTGTACGGGCAGTGATCAGTTACAGCGCAGTACTGTGACCAGGCCCATAGCATTGTACGGGCAGTGATCAGTTACAGCGCAGTACTGTGACCAGGCCCATAGCATTGTATGGGCAGTGATCAGTTACAGTGCAGTACTGTGACCAGGCCCATAGACTTGTACGGGCAGTGATCAGTTACAGCGCAGTACTGTGACCAGGCCCATAGCATTGTATAGGCAGTGATCAGTTACAGTGCAGTACTGTGACCAGGCCCATATCATTGTATGGGCAGAGATCAGTTACAGCGCAGTACTGTTACCAGACCCATAGCATTGTATGGGCAGTGATCAGTTACAGCACAGTGCTGTGACCAGGCCCATAGCATTGTATGGGCAGTGATCAGTTACAGTGCAGTACTGTGAACAGGCCCATAGCATTGTACGGGCAGTGATCAGTTACAGCGCAGTACTGTGACCAGGCCCATAGGATTGTATGGGCAGTGATCAGTTACAGCGCAGTAATGTGACCAGGCCCATAGCATTGTATGGGCAGTGATCAGTTACAGTGCAGTACTGTGAACAGCCCCATAGCATTGTACGGGCAGTGATCAGTTACAGCGCAGTACTGTGACCAGGCCCATAGCATTGTATGGGCAGTGATCAGTTACAGCGCAGTAATGTGACCAGGCCCATAGCATTGTACAGGCAGTGATCCGTTACAGCGCAGTACTGTGACCAGTCCCATAGCATTGTATGGGCAGTGATCTGTTACAGCGCAGTACTGTGACCAGGCCCATAGCATTGTATGGGCAGTGATCAGTTACAGCACAGTACTGTGACCTGGCCCATAGCATTGTATGGGCAGTGATCAGCTACAGGGCAGTACTGTGACCAGGCCCATAGCATTGTACGGGCAGTGATCAGTTACAGCGCAGTACTGTGACCAGGCCCATAGCATTGTATGTGCAGTGATCAGTTACAAGACAGTACTGTGACCAGGCTCATAGAGTTATACGGGCACTCGGGCAGTGAGCTGACATGCAGAAGTTTTCTGAAAGGCAAATGAGCGCTGTGAACTAAATTCAGATCTGCCCCAGATTCCTAAAGCACCAGAGGATGAGAGATGCACAGCTCCCAATTGTCCCTCTTTTAGAACCCTGTCCCACTTTCAGGACTCATGTACAGATTACTGTAATTTATCCACTAAAGAAACATGTTTAATTGACTCTAAACTTTATTCCCATCCTTTTACATTGATATATTTCTTATTTTCAATTTTTAACATAAAGGAAAATTAACCGGGATAGAAAAGACCAGTGTGATTAGAACATATTTTCCTATTAAATCTTTATGCTATGTGTGATGGGGGTGTGGCTTAAGTGGCCTTCTTTCTTATCTCAAAAAGTTGGGAGGTATACATATAAGCTCCTCTATAACACATGGGTTATCTCAAATACCTACAGCACCAGGGGGTGAAATATGGGCTCCCGGCTTCCTAGAGCACCCAGGAGTGACATATGAGCTCCTCCATGAGATAAGGGGGTCTCCCGGCTTCCTAGAGCATCGGGGGTGACATATGACCTCCTCCATGAGATAAGGGGGGTCTCCTGGCTTCCTAGAGCACCCGGGGGTGACATATGACCTCCTCCATGAGATAAGGGGGGGTCTCCTGGCTTCCTAGAGCATCGGGGGTGACATAGGAGATCCTCCATGAGATAAGGGGGTCTCCTGGCTTCCTACAGCACCCGGGGGTGACATATGACCTCCTCCATGAGATAAGGGGGGTCTCCTGGCTTCCTAGAGCATCGGGGGTGACATAGGAGATCCTCCATGAGATAAGGGGGTCTCCTGGCTTCCTACAGCACCCGGGGGTGACATATGACCTCCTCCATGAGATAAGGGGGGGTCTCCTGGCTTCCTAGAGCATCGGGGGTGACATAGGAGATCCTCCATGAGATAAGGGGGTCTCCTGGCTTCCTAGAGCACCCGGGGGTGACATGAGCTCCTCTATAAGATTTGGGGTCTCCTGTGTTGCTAGTGCACAAGGGGTGAGGGGATTGGATAGGAGTTCTTCCTCTATTAAATAAGGGGTCTTCCTGTCTAGCACTAGGTGGTGTGTGGAGAGATGATTGTAGGACGAGAACCTCCTGCAGTGTCAGGGAATGCCATGTGTATCTCCTTGCAGTAGTGGGCAGAGGTAGCTGCTGAGACTTTGCCTGGCTGCAGGTATAGGCTTGGCAGAGAAGTGGTGGCACACAGTGTCCTCGTGAGAAGGATTGCAAGCTGATATTCCAGTATTACAGTACAAGGTGTATCCCAGGTGCCCCCCCCCCTCCTCCTACACACACCTGTGCTGTTCCTTGTACATCCCTGATCAGTGAGGTCTGAACTAGTCTGAGCTGCCTCCAACACCTCCTCAACCTGGGGCAGGGCTGCAGCTAGGCCAAGGCACTCGCTGTATACACAGCGCTCTACTGATACAATGTAACATTATACACAGTGCTGTACTGATACAATGTAACTATAATATACACAGTGCTGTACTGATACAATGTAACTATAATATACACAGCACTGAACTGATACAATGTAACTATAATATACACAGCACTGTACTGATACAATGTAACTATAATATACACAGCGCTCTACTGATACAATGTAACATTATACACAGCACTGTACTGATACAATGTAACTATAATATACACAGCGCTCTACTGATACAATGTAACATTATACACAGCACTGTACTGATACAATGTAACTATAATATACACAGCGCTGTACTGATACAATGTAACATTATACACAGCACTGTACTGATACAATGTAACTATAATATACACAGCACTCTACTGATACAATGTAACTATAATATACACAGCACTGTACTAATGCAATGTAACTATAATATACACAGCACTGTACTGATACAATGTAACTATAATATACACAGCGCTCTACTGATACAATGTAACATTATACACAGTGCTGTACTGATACAATGTAACATTATACACAGTGCTGTACTGATACAATGTAACTATAATATACACAGCGCTGTACTGATACAATGTAACATTATACACAGCGCTCTACTGATACAATGTAACTATAATATACACAGCACTGAACTGATACAATGTAACTATAATATACACAGCACTGTACTAATGCAATGTAACTATAATATACACAGCGCTGTACTGATACAATGTAACTATAATATACACAGCGCTCTACTGATACAATGTAACTATAATATACACAGCACTGAACTGATACAATGTAACTATAATATACACAGCGCTCTACTGATACAATGTAACATTATACACAGCACTGTACTGATACAATGTAACTATAATATACACAGCGCTGTACTGATACAATGTAACATTATACACAGCACTGTACTGATACAATGTAACTATAATATACACAGCACTCTACTGATACAATGTAACTATAATATACACAGCACTGTACTAATGCAATGTAACTATAATATACACAGCACTGTACTGATACAATGTAACTATAATATACACAGCGCTCTACTGATACAATGTAACATTATACACAGTGCTGTACTGATACAATGTAACATTATACACAGTGCTGTACTGATACAATGTAACTATAATATACACAGCGCTGTACTGATACAATGTAACATTATACACAGCGCTCTACTGATACAATGTAACTATAATATACACAGCACTGAACTGATACAATGTAACTATAATATACACAGCACTGTACTAATGCAATGTAACTATAATATACACAGCGCTGTACTGATACAATGTAACTATAATATACACAGCACTGTACTAATGCAATGTAACTATAATATACACAGCGCTGTACTGATACAATGTAACTATAATACACACAGGGCTGTACTGATACAATGTAACTATAATATACACAGCACTGTACTAATGCAATGTAACTATAATATACACAGCACTGTACTGATACAATGTAACTATAATATACACAGCACTGTACTGATACAATGTAACTATAATATACACAGCGCTGTACTAATGCAATGTAACTATAATATACACAGCGCTGTACTGATACAATGTAACTATAATATACACAGCGCTGTACTGATACAATGTAACTATAATATACACAGCACTGAACTGATACAATGTAACTATAATATACACAGCACTGTACTAATGCAATGTAACTATAATATACACAGCACTCTACTGATACAATGTAACTATAATATACACAGCACTGTACTAATGCAATGTAACTATAATATACACAGCGCTGTACTAATGCAATGTAACTATAATATACACAGCGCTGTACTGATACAATGTAACTATAATATACACAGCGCTGTACTGATACAATGTAACTATAATATACACAGCACTGTACTAATGCAATGTAACTATAATATACACAGTGCTGTACTGTACAATGTAACTATAATATACACAGCGCTGTACTGATACAATGTAACTATAATATACACAGGGCTGTACTAATGCAATGTAACTATAATATACACAGTGCTGTACTGTACAATGTAACTATAATATACACAGCGCTGTACTGATACAATGTAACTATAATACACACAGGGCTGTACTAATGCAATGTAACTATAATATACACAGCACTGAACTGATACAATGTAACTATAATATACACAGCGCTCTACTGATACAATGTAACATTATACACAGTGCTGTACTGATACAATGTAACATTATACACAGTGCTGTACTGATACAATGTAACTATAATATACACAGCGCTGTACTGATACAATGTAACATTATACACAGCGCTCTACTGATACAATGTAACTATAATATACACAGCACTGAACTGATACAATGTAACTATAATATACACAGCACTGTACTAATGCAATGTAACTATAATATACACAGCGCTGTACTGATACAATGTAACTATAATATACACAGCACTGTACTAATGCAATGTAACTATAATATACACAGCGCTGTACTGATACAATGTAACTATAATACACACAGGGCTGTACTGATACAATGTAACTATAATATACACAGCACTGTACTAATGCAATGTAACTATAATATACACAGCACTGTACTGATACAATGTAACTATAATATACACAGCACTGTACTGATACAATGTAACTATAATATACACAGCGCTGTACTAATGCAATGTAACTATAATATACACAGCGCTGTACTGATACAATGTAACTATAATATACACAGCGCTGTACTGATACAATGTAACTATAATATACACAGCACTGAACTGATACAATGTAACTATAATATACACAGCACTGTACTAATGCAATGTAACTATAATATACACAGCACTCTACTGATACAATGTAACTATAATATACACAGCACTGTACTAATGCAATGTAACTATAATATACACAGCGCTGTACTAATGCAATGTAACTATAATATACACAGCGCTGTACTGATACAATGTAACTATAATATACACAGCGCTGTACTGATACAATGTAACTATAATATACACAGCACTGTACTAATGCAATGTAACTATAATATACACAGTGCTGTACTGTACAATGTAACTATAATATACACAGCGCTGTACTGATACAATGTAACTATAATATACACAGGGCTGTACTAATGCAATGTAACTATAATATACACAGTGCTGTACTGTACAATGTAACTATAATATACACAGCGCTGTACTGATACAATGTAACTATAATACACACAGGGCTGTACTAATGCAATGTAACTATAATATACACAGCACTGAACTGATACAATGTAACTATAATATACACAGCACTCTACTGATACAATGTTACTATAATATACACAGCACTGTACTGATACAATGTTACTATAATATACACAGCACTGTACTGATACAATGTAACTATAATATACACAGTGCTGTACTGATACAATGTAACTATAATATACACAGCGCTGTACTGATACAATGTTACTATAATATACACAGTGCTGTACTAATGCAATGTAACTATAATATACACAGCACTGTACTGATACAATCTATATATATAAAATCGGATGTATGTGTGTGTGTGTGTGTGTGTGTGTGTGTATGTGTGTGTGTGTGTGTGTATGTGCCGCGATCACGCGAAAACGGCTTGACCGATTTGAACGAAACTTGGTATACAGATCCCTTACTACCTGGGATGATATGTTCTGGGGGTCTCGCAGCCCCCCTGCACACCTGGGCGGAGCTACAAACAGCAAATCAGATTCCACCCATTCAAGTCAATGGAAAAAATGTAAAAGGCTGCCATTCTCACAGTAATCAAGCCAGAGTCCCCACACATGTCACAGTTGGTCACTTGGGGACCGAGGTTACAAATCCAGGAAAAGTGGGCGGAGCATAAAACAGCCAATCAAATTTCAGCCATTCATTTTAAATGGGAAAATGTAAACTGCAGCCATTCTTAGACTGTTAATCACAGAGTTCTCAAACTTGACACAGTTGGTCACTGGGTGAATGTGATTAAGATTCAAGAAAATGGGTGGAGCCTACAACAGCCAATCAAAATTCACCTGTTGATTTTCAAGGGGAATATTTAAACTGCTGCTATTCTTACACTTTTAATGGCAGAGGCTTCAAACTTGCTACAGTCGGTCATTGGGTGACTGGGGTCCAAATTCACTAAAGGGGCGGGGCCACATACAGCCAATCAGTTTTCCTTGGTGGACAAACTGCTTCCATTCACACATTTTTGATGCCAGGGACCTGACAGGTCACAAACTTGGTCATTGAGTGACTGTGTGTCAAGGTTACAAAAAGTGGGCGGAGCCAAAACAACTTTTACTGTGAAAATATAAACTGCAGCCATTCTTACACCGTTAATGGCAGGGTTCTCAAACTTTACACAGTTGGTCATTGGGTGACAGATTAAGATTTTGGAAGGTGGGTGGAGCCTACAACAGCCAATAAAAATTCACCTTTTGATTTTCAAAGTGAATATTTCATCTGCTACCATTCTCTTCTACTGGTAAACGCAGATGCCTCAAACCTGGTACAGTTGGTCACTGGGTGACTAGGGTCCAAATTCAGGAAGGGGGCGGAGCCACAAACAGCCAGATTTGTTTATTTTTCAATGGGAATATACAAAGTATTGATACCAAGGACCCCAAAGCTGATAAACTTCATAATTGAGTGACTGTATGTCAAGGTTAGAAAAAGTGGGCGGGGCCAACAACCTAATTTTTTACATTGCAGGGTTCCCAAACATTACACAATTGGCCACTGGGTAACTGGGATGAATATTCAGAAATGTGGGTGGAGCCTACAACAGCCAATCAAAATTCACCTATTGATTTTCAAGGGGAATATTCACATTGCTACCATTCTTACACTGTTAGTGGCAGAGGCCTCAAACTTGATACAGTCAATCATTGGGTGACTGGGGTCCAAATTCACTAAAGGGGTAGAGCCACAAACAGCCAATCAGATTTGTTAGATTTATTTCAGCCATTCTGTTATTGGCAGGGTTCTCAAACGTGACACAGTGGCCTCTGGGTGACTGGGACTAATATTCAGAAAAGTGGGTGGAGCCTACAGCAGCCAATCAAAATTCACCTTTTGATTTTCAAGGGGAATATTTACATTGCTGCCATTCATGCACTCTTAATGGCAGAGGCCTAACATCTGCTACAGTCAGTCACTGGGAGACTGGGATTTAAATTCTGAAGGGAGCGGGCCAAAAACAGCCAATCAGATTTGTTTAATTTCAATGGTAACATGCAACTTATTGATGCCAAACACCCCAAAGCTCATAAACTTGGTCATTAAGTGACTGTATGTCAAGATTAGAAATAGTGGGTGGAGCCAAAAACAACTAACTTTTTGAATGGGAAAATGTAAACTGCAGCTTTTCTTACACTGTTAATGGCAGGGTTCTCAAACTTCACACAGTTGGTCACTGGGTGACTAGGATTAATATTCGGAAAAGTAGGTGGCGCCTACAAGAGCCAATCAAAATTCACCTATTGATTTTCAAGGGGAATATTGAAACTGCAGCCATTCTCACACTGTTAATAGCAGAGGCCTCAAACCTGCTACAGTCGGTCGTTAAGTGTTTGGGGTTCAAATTCAGTAAAGGGGCGGAGCCAAAAACAGCCAGATTTCTTTGCTGGATAAACTGCTTCCATTAGCACAATTTTGATGCCAGGAACCCAAAAGCTCACAAACTTGGTCATTGAGTAGTGACTGCGTGTCAAGGTTACAAAAAGTGGGTGGAGTTAAAAACAGATTTTTCTGGGAAATTGTATACTGCAGCCCTTCTTCACTGTTAATGGCAGGGTTCTCAAACTTAGCATAGCTGGTTACTGGGTGACTGGTATTAATATTCAGAAAAGTGGGTGGAGCCTAAAAATGCCAATCAAAAATCACATGTCACTTTTCAAGGAGAATATTAAAATTGCTGCCATTCTTGAACTGTTAATGGCACAAGCCTCAAACCTGGTACAGTCGATCATTGGGTCACTGAGGTTCAAATTCAGAAAAGGGGACAGAGCCACAAACAGTGAATCAGATTTGTTTCATTTCATGGGAAAATACAAATTATTGATGCCAAGGACCCCAAAACTCACAAACTTGGGCATTGATTAGTGACTTTGTGTCCAGGTTACAAAAAGTGGGCGGTGCCAAAAACAAATTTCACTGGGAAAGTGTAAACTGCAGCCCTTCTTACACTGTTTATTTCAGGGTTCCCAATGTTTGCCCAGATGATCACTGAGTGACTGAGATTAATATTCAGGGGAAGTGGGTGGAGCCTATAATGGCCAATCAAAATTCACCTGTTGATTTTCAAGTGGAATATTTTAATTGCTGCCATTTTTACACTGTTAATAGCATATGCCTCAAACCTGCTACAGTTGGTCATTGGGTGACTGGGGTTCAAATGCTGGAGAGGGGTGGAGCCACAAACAGCCTGATTTGTTTAATTTCTATGGGAATATACAAATTATTGATGCCAAGGACCCCAAAGCTCACAAACTTGGTCATTGAGTGTTTGTGTGTTAGGGTTAGAAAATGGGCGGAGCCAAAACCAGTCAAATACATACCCGGGCAACGCCGCGTCATCAGTGGGTGGAGACAAATACAAATTTCACTGGGAAAATGTAAACTGCATCCATTCTGTTAATGGCAGGGTTTTTAAACTTTGCACAGTTGGTCACTGGGTGACTGGGATTAATATTCAGAAAAGTGGGTGGAGCCTACAAAAGTGAATCAAACTTCACCTGTTGCTTTTCAAGGGGAATATTTAATTGCTACCATTCTTGAACTGTTAATGGCACAGGCCTCAAACCTGGTACAGTTGGTTATTGGGTGACTGGGGTTCAAATTCAGAAAAGGGGGTGGAGCCACACACAGCCAATCACATTTGTTTCATTTCAATGCAGATTATTGATACCAAAGACCGCAAAGCTCACAAACTTGGTCAGTGAGTAATTGTGTGTTAGGGTTAGAAAAAGTAGGCGGAGCCAACACCAGCCAAATACATACACGGGCAACGCCGGGCAATCAGCTAGTGTTACTATAATATACACAGTGCTGTACTGATACAATGTAACTATAATATACACAGCACTGTACTAATGCAATGTAACTATAATATACACAGCACTGTACTAATGCAATGTAACTATAATATACACAGCGCTGTACTGATACAATGTAACTATAATATACACAGCACTGTACTAATGCAATGTAACTATAATATACACAGTGCTGTACTGATACAATGTAACTATAATATACACAGCACTGTACTGATACAATGTAACTATAATATACACAGTGCTGTACTGTACAATGTAACTATAATATACACAGTGCTGTACTGTACAATGTAACTATAATATACACAGCGCTGTACTGATACAATGTAACTATAATACACACAGGGCTGTACTGATACAATGTAACTATAATATACACAGCGCTGTACTGATACAATGTTACTATAATATACACAGCGCTGTACTGATACAATGTTACTATAATATACACAGCGCTGTACTGATACAATGTAACTATAATATACACAGCGCTGTACTGATACAATGTAACTATAATATACACAGCGCTGTACTGATACAATGTTACTATAATATACACAGTGCTGTACTGATACAATGTAACTATAATATACACAGCACTGTACTAATGCAATGTAACTATAATATACACAGCACTGTACTAATGCAATGTAACTATAATATACACAGCGCTGTACTGATACAATGTAACTATAATATACACAGCACTGTACTGATACAATGTAACTATAATATACACAGTGCTGTACTGATACAATGTAACTATAATATACACAGCACTGTACTGATACAATGTAACTATAATATACACAGCGCTGTACTGATACAATGTAACTATAATATACACAGCACTGTACTGATACAATGTAACTATAATATACACAGCGCTGTACTGATACAATGTTACTATAATATACACAGCACTGTACTAATGCAATGTAACTATAATATACACAGCACTGTACTAATGCAATGTAACTATAATATACACAGCGCTGTACTGATACAATGTAACTATAATATACACAGCACTGTACTGATACAATGTAACTATAATATACACAGCGCTGTACTGATACAATGTAACTATAATATACACAGTGCTGTACTGATACAATGTAACTATAATATACACAGTGCTGTACTAATGCAATGTAACTATAATATACACAGCACTGTACTAATGCAATGTAACTATAATATACACAGCACTGTACTAATGCAATGTAACTATAATATACACAGCGCTGTACTGATACAATGTAACTATAATATACACAGCACTGTACTGATACAATGTAACTATAATATACACAGCACTGTACTAATCCAATGTAACTATAATATACACAGCACTGAACTGATACAATGTAACTATAATATACACAGCACTCTACTGATACAATGTTACTATAATATACACAGCACTGTACTGATACAATGTTACTATAATATACACAGCACTGTACTGATACAATGTAACTATAATATACACAGTGCTGTACTGATACAATGTAACTATAATATACACAGTGCTGTACTGATACAATGTTACTATAATATACACAGTGCTGTACTAATGCAATGTAACTATAATATACACAGCGCTGTACTGATACAATGTAACTATAATATACACAGCACTGTACTGATACAATGTTACTATAATATACACAGTGCTGTACTGATACAATGTAACTATAATATACACAGCACTGTACTAATGCAATGTAACTATAATATACACAGCACTGTACTAATGCAATGTAACTATAATATACACAGCGCTGTACTGATACAATGTAACTATAATATACACAGCACTGTACTGATACAATGTAACTATAATATACACAGTGCTGTACTGATACAATGTAACTATAATATACACAGCACTGTACTGATACAATGTAACTATAATATACACAGCGCTGTACTGATACAATGTAACTATAATATACACAGCACTGTACTGATACAATGTAACTATAATATACACAGCGCTGTACTGATACAATGTTACTATAATATACACAGCACTGTACTAATGCAATGTAACTATAATATACACAGCACTGTACTAATGCAATGTAACTATAATATACACAGCGCTGTACTGATACAATGTAACTATAATATACACAGCACTGTACTGATACAATGTAACTATAATATACACAGCGCTGTACTGATACAATGTAACTATAATATACACAGTGCTGTACTGATACAATGTAACTATAATATACACAGTGCTGTACTAATGCAATGTAACTATAATATACACAGCACTGTACTAATGCAATGTAACTATAATATACACAGCACTGTACTAATGCAATGTAACTATAATATACACAGCGCTGTACTGATACAATGTAACTATAATATACACAGCACTGTACTGATACAATGTAACTATAATATACACAGCGCTGTACTGATACAATGTAACTATAATATACACAGCGCTGTACTGATACAATGCAACTATAATATACACAGCGCTGTACTGATACAATGTAACTATAATATACACAGCGCTGTACTGATACAATGTAACTATAATATACACAGCGCTGTACTGATACAATGTAACTATAATATACACAGCACTGTACTGATACAATGCAACTATAATATACACAGCGCTGTACTGATACAATGTAACTATAATATACACAGCACTGTACTGATACAATGTAACTATAATATACACAGTGCTGTACTGTACAATGTAACTATAATATACACAGTGCTGTACTGTACAATGTAACTATAATATACACAGCGCTGTACTGATACAATGTAACTATAATACACACAGGGCTGTACTGATACAATGTAACTATAATATACACAGCGCTGTACTGATACAATGTTACTATAATATACACAGCGCTGTACTGATACAATGTTACTATAATATACACAGCGCTGTACTGATACAATGTAACTATAATATACACAGCGCTGTACTGATACAATGTTACTATAATATACACAGTGCTGTACTGATACAATGTAACTATAATATACACAGCGCTGTACTGATACAATGTAACTATAATATACACAGCGCTGTACTGATACAATGTAACTATAATATACACAGTGCTGTACTGATACAATGCAACTATAATATACACAGCACTGTACTAATCCAATGTAACTATAATATACACAGCACTGAACTGATACAATGTAACTATAATATACACAGCACTCTACTGATACAATGTTACTATAATATACACAGCACTGTACTGATACAATGTTACTATAATATACACAGCACTGTACTGATACAATGTAACTATAATATACACAGTGCTGTACTGATACAATGTAACTATAATATACACAGTGCTGTACTGTACAATGTAACTATAATATACACAGCACTGTACTGATACAATGTTACTATAATATACACAGCGCTGTACTGATACAATGTTACTATAATATACACAGCACTGTACTGATACAATGTAACTATAATATACACAGCACTGTACTGATACAATGTAACTGTAATACACACAGGGCTGTACTGATACAATGTAACTATAATATACACAGCGCTGTACTGATACAATGTTACTATAATATACACAGCACTGTACTGATACAATGTTACTATAATATACACAGCACTGTACTGATTCAATGTAACTATAATATACACAGCACTGTACTGATACAATATAATAATCATACACAGTGCTGTAGTGATGAGCAATGTAAAACATGCCATATCGGATCATAGTGTGGGGTGCTGAGAGGTGTGTGTGTATTAGTGGCTGTGTCATAGCAGTATTTGAGGCTAGAGGGCAACCTGGGACATATCAGATCACAGTGCGGGGTGCTGAGAGGTGTGTGTGTATTAGTGGCTGTGTCGTAGCAGTATCTCCAGCTAGAGGGCAGCCTTGGTCATATCAGATCACAGTGCGGGGTGCTGAGAGGTGTGTGTATTAGTGGCTGTGTCATAGCAGTATATCCAGCTAGAGGGCAGCCTTGGTCATATCAGATCACAGTGCGGGGTGCTGAGAGGTGTGTGTATTAGTGGCTGTTTCATAGCAGTATCTCCAGCTGGATGGCAGCCTGGGTCATATCAGATCGTAGTGCGGGGTGATGAGAGGTGTGTGTATTAGTGGCTGTTTCATAGCAGTATCTCCAGCTAGAGGGCAACCTGGGACATATCAGATCACAGTGCCACGTGCTGAGAGGTGCGTGTATTAGTGGCTGGGTCATAGCAATATTTCCAGCTGGATGGCAGCCTGGGTCATATCAGATCATAGTGCGGGCTGCTTAGAGGTGTGTGTATTAGTGGTTGTGTCATAGCAGTATCTCCAGCTAGAGGGCAGCCTTGGTCATATCAGATCGTAGTGCAGGGTGCTGAGAGGTGTGTGTATTAGTGGCTGGGTCACAGCAATATCTCCAGCTAGAGGGCAACCTGGGACATATCAGATCACAGTGCGGGGTGCTGAGAGGTGTGTGTATTAGTGGCTGTGTCATAGCAGTATCTCCAGCTAGAGGGCAGCCTGGGTCATATCAGATCATAGTGTGGGGTGCTGAGAGGTGTGTGTATTAGTGGCTGTGTCATAGCAGTATATCCAGTTAGAGAGCAGCCTGGGTCATATCAGATCATAGTGCGGGGTGCTGAGAGGTGTGTGTATTAGTGGCTGTGTCATAGCAGTATCTCCAGCTAGAGGGCAGCCTGGGTCATATCAGATCATAATGCGGGGTGCGGAGAGGTGTGTGTATTAGTGGCTGTGTCACAGCAGTATCTCCAGCTAGAGAGCAGCCTGGGTCATATCAGATCGTAGTGTGGGGGTGCTGAGAGGTGTGTGTATTAGTGGCTGTGTCATAACAGCATCTCCAGCTAGAGGGCAACCTGGGTCATATCAGATCATTGTGTGGGGTGCTGAGAGGTGTGTGTATTAGTGGCTTTGTCATAGCTTTATCTCCAGCTAGAGGGCAGCCTGGGTCATATCAGATCATTGTGTGGGGTGCTGAGAGGTGTGTGTATTAGTGGCTGTGTCATAGCAGTATCTCCAGCTAGAGGGCAGCCTGGGTCATATCAGATCATAGTGTGGGGTGCTGAGAGGTGTGTGTATTAGTGGTTGTGTCATAGCAGTATCTCCAGCTAGAGGGCAGCCTGGGTCATATCAGATCATAGTGTGGGGTGCTGAGAGGTGTGTGTATTAGTGGTTGTGTCATAGCAGTATCTCCAGCTAGAGGGCAGCCTGGGTCATATCAGATCATAGTGTGGGGTGCTGAGAAGTGTGTGTATTAGTGGCTGTGTCATAGCTGTATCTCCAGCTAGAGGGCAGCCTGGGTCATATCAGATCATAGTGCGGGCTGCTGAGAGGTGTGTGTATTAGTGGCTGTGTCATAGCAGTATCTCCAGCTAGAGGGCAGCCTGGGTCATATCAGATCATAGTGCAGGGTGCTGAGAGGTGTGTGTATTAGTGGCTGTGTCATAGCAGTATCTCCAGCTAGAGGGCAGCCTGGGTCATATCAGATCATAGTGTGGGGTGCTGAGAGGTGTGTGTATTAGTGGCTGTGTCATAGCTTTATCTCCAGCTACAGGGGAGCCTGGGTCATATCCGATCATAGTAGATTTGTTTTGTTTGCATTATACATATGGTGGCAGATCAGAAGTGTGAACTGGTAAATGGAGGGATCTGGGCTGGCTCCTCTTGTCAATGGGACAATGTCCCCACATCACAAGTGACAATTCCACACTGACTATAGTGACATATAGACTATAGAGACATATAGTGACATATAGACTATAGTGACATATAGACTATAGTGACATATAGACTATAGAGACATATAGGGCTCGATTCACAAAGCGGTGCTAAACCAGTTAGAGACTTTAGGCGTGATAACCAATTTTATCATGCCTAAACTCAGTTTAGGCATGATAAGTTTAGGCATGATAAGTTTAGGCATGATAAGTTTAGGTGTGATAAGTTTAGGCGTGATAAGTTTAGGCATGATAAGTTTAGATAAGTTTAGATCGCATGCAAAGTCCCGCACGCAAAGCAGCGCCATTAAACTCTTTGCAAAGTGCACCAGACTTTGCTAGCGCAAAACTTTTGATCAGCTGTGCACTGCGGTGCTAACCCAGTTGGTGCTTAAACTTATCATGCCTAAACTTATCACACCTAAACTTATCACGCCTAAACTTATCACGCCTAAACTTATCACGCCTAAACTTATCACACCTAAACTTATCATGCCTAAACTGAGTTTAGGCGTGATAAAGGGCTTTTCACCACGGTGCTAACTGTTAGCACCGCTTTGTGAATCAGGCCCCATATGTCTCTATAGTCTATGGGCTCGATTCACAAAGCGGTGCTAACCCAGTTAGAGACTTTAGGCATGATAACCATTGCACCACTCTGGTGAAAAGCTAGTTTAGGTGTGATAAGTTTAGGCATGCTAAGTTTAGATAAGTTTAGATCGCTTGCAAAGTCCCGCACGCAAAGCAGCGCCATTAAACTTTATACGAAGTGCACCAGTCTTTGCTAGCGCAAAACTTTTGATCAGCTGTGCACTGCCGTGCTAACGCACTTGGCGCTTAAACTTATCATGCCTAAACTTATCACACCTAAACTTATCATGCCTAAACTTATCACACCTAAACTTATCACACCTAAACTTATCATGCCTAAACTGAGTTTAGGCATGATAAAGGGCTTTTCACCAGGGTGCTAACTGTTAGCACCGCTTTGTGAATCAGGCCCCTAAACTTATCATGCCTAAACTTATCACACCTAAACTTATCACACCTAAACTTATCATCCCTAAACTGAGTTTAGGCATGATAAAGGGCTTTTCACCAGGGTGCTAACTGTTAGCACCGCTTTGTGAATCAAGCCCTAGGTGTGATAAGTTTAGGCATGATAAGTTTAGATAAGTTTAGATCGCTTGCAAAGTCCCGCACGCAAAGCAGCACCATTAAACTTTATACGAAGTGCACCAGTCTTTGCTAGCGTAAAACTTTGATCAGCTGTGCACTGCAGTGCTAACCCAGTTGGCGCTTAAACTTATCATGCCTAAACTTATCACACCTAAACTTATCATGCCTAAACTGAGTTTAGGCATGATAAAGGGCTTTTCACCAGCGTGCTAACTGTTAGCACTGCTTTGTGAATCAGGCCCTATATGTCTCTATAGTCTAGGGGCTCGATTCACAAAGCGGTGATAACTCAGTTATCACGCCTAAAAGACTTTAGGCGTGATAACCTTTGCACCACGCTGGTGAAAAGCCAGTTTAGGCGTGATAAGTTTAGGTGTGATAAGTTTAGGTGTATTAAGTTTAGGCATGCTAAGTTTAGATAAGTGTAGATAGCGTGCAAAGTCCCGCACGCAAAGCAGCGCCATTAAACTCTATGCGAAGTGCACCAGACTTTGCTAGCGCAAAACTTTTGATCAGCTGTGCACTGCGGTGCTAACCCAGTTGGTGCTTAAACTTATCACACCTAAACTTATCACACCTAAACTTATCACGCCTAAACTTATCACACCTAAACTTATCATGCCTAAACTTATCATGCCTAAACTTATCACACCTAAACTTATCACACCTAAACTTATCACACCTAAACTTATCATGCCTAAACGTATCACACCTAAACTTATCACGCCTAAACTTATCATGCCTAAACTTATCACACCTAAACTTATCACGCCTAAACTTATCATGCCTAAACTTATCACACCTAAACTTATCACACCTAAACTATCACCCCTTAAACTTATCATGCCTAAACTTATCACACCTAGGGCCTGATTCACAAAGCGGTGCTAACAGTTAGCACCATGGTGAAAAGCCCTTTATCATGCCTAAACTCAGTTTAGGCATGATAAGTTTAGGTGTGATAAGTTTAGGCATGATAAGTTTAGGTGTGATAAGTTTAGGAGTGATAAGTTTAAGCACCAACTGGGTTAGCACCGCAGTGCACAGCTGATCAAAAGTTTTGCGCTAGCAAAGTCTGGTGCACTTCGCATAAAGTTTAATGGCGCTGCTTTGCGTACGGGACTTTGCGCGCGATCTAAACTTATCCAAACTTATCATGGCTAAACTTATCACACCTAAACTTATCACACCTAAACTTATCACACCTAAACTGGCTTTTCACCAGCGTGGTGCAATGGTTATCATGCCTAAAGTCTCTAACTGGGTTAGCACCGCTTTGTGAATCGAGCCCCTAAACTTATCATGCCTAAACTGAGTTTAGGCGTGATAAAGGGCTTTTCACCAGCGTGCTAACTGTTAGCACCGCTTTGTGAATCAGGCCCTTCAGGAGTGATAACCATTTTTATCATGCCTAAACTCAGTTTAGGCATGATAAGTTTAGGCATGATAAGTTTAGATAAGTTTATTACGCGCGCGAAGTCCCGCACGCAAAGCAGTGTCATTAAACTCTATGCAAAGTGCACCAGACTTTGCTAGCGCAAAACTTTTGATCAGCTGTGCACTGCGGTGCTAACCCAGTTGGTGCTTAAACTTATCACGCCTAAAAACTTATCACACCTAAACTTATCATGCCTAAACAGAGTTTAGACGTGATAAAGGGCTTTCCACTAGCGTGCTAACTGTTAGCACCGCTTTGTGAATCAGGCCCTCTATGGGCTCGATTCACCAAGCGGTGATAACCCAGTTATCACGCCTAAAAGACTTTAGGCGTGATGACCTTTTCACCACTGAGTTATCACCGCTTTTTCCTGCTCTTCGCGCGAAGTTACCGCGCGAACGCGCGTTCGCGCGTGAGAGCGCGCGCAAAGTCCCATAGGGCTTAATGGGAGCTTCGCGCGAAGCGGGGACGCTGCGCGCGCACGCGCGCGGTTGCGCGCGCAAAACTTTGCGCGCGGCAACTTCGCGCGAGTTTCTTCTTATCATGCCTAAAGTGACTTTAGGCGTGATAAGGGCCTTTTCACCACGGTGCTAACACTTTGCACCGCTTGGTGAATCGAGCCCCATGTCTCTATAGTCTATATGTCTCTATTGTCTATATGTCACTATATGTCTCTATATTTCACTAGAGACATATAGTGACACATAGACTATAGAGACATGTAGACTATAGAGACATGTAGACTAAAGAGACATGTAGACTAAAGAGACATGTAGACTATAGAGACATGTAGACTGTAGAGACATGTAGACTATAGAGACGTGTAGACTATAGAGACGTGTAGACTGTAGAGACGTGTAGACTGTAGAGACATGTAGACTGTAGAGACATGTAGACTGTAGAGACATGTAGACTATAGAGACATGTAGACTATAGAGACATGTAGACTGTAGAGACATGTAGACTATAGAGACTTGTAGACTGTAGAGACATGTAGGCTATAGAGACCTGTAGACTATAGAGACATGTAGACTATAGAGACATGTAGACTATAGAGACATGTAGACTGTAGAGACATGTAGACTGTAGAGACATGTAGACTGTAGAGACATGTAGACTATAGAGACATGTAGACTGTAGAGACATGTAGACTGTAGAGACATGTAGACTATAGAGACATGTAGACTATAGAGACATGTAGACTGTAGAGACATGTAGACTATAGAGACATGTAGACTATAGAGACATGTAGACTGTAGAGACATGTAGGCTATAGAGACCTGTAGACTATAGAGACGTGTAGACTATAGAGACGTGTAGACTATAGAGACGTGTAGACTATAGAGACATGTAGACTGTAGAGACATGTAGACTGTAGAGACATGTAGACTGTAGAGACATGTAGACTATAGAGACATGTAGACTATAGAGACATGTAGACTGTAGAGACATGTAGGCTATAGAGACCTGTAGACTATAGAGACATGTAGACTATAGAGACATGTAGGCTATAGAGACATGTAGACTGTAGAGACATGTAGACTATAGAGACATGTAGACTGTAGAGACATGTAGACTGTAGAGACATGTAGGCTATAGAGACATGTAGACTGTAGAGACATGTAGGCTATAGAGACCTGTAGGCTATAGAGACCTGTAGACTATGGTGACATGTAGACTATAGAGACATGTAGACTATAGAGACATGTAGACTGTAGAGACATGTAGACTGTAGAGACCTGTAGGCTATAGAGACATGTAGGCTATAGAGACCTGTAGGCTATAGAGACCTGTAGGCTATGGAGACCTGTAGACTATAGTGACATGTAGGCTATAGAGACCTGTAGGCTATAGAGACCTGTAGGCTATAGAGACCTGTAGGCTATGGTGACATGTAGACTATGGTGACATGTAGGCTATAGAGACATGTAGGCTATAGAGACATGTAGGCTATAGAGACATGTAGACTATAGAGACATGTAGACTATAGAGACATGTAGGCTATAGAGACATGTAGACTATAGAGACATGTAGACTATAGAGACATGTAGACTATAGTGACATGTAGAAGTCTATACAGTAGAATGCAGTGAATTATTCTGGATCTATGTCTCTATATCCGCTTCTGTCAGTTATAACTGACCGGATAATGGATGTGCAGGTGAAGGTGATGTTCCCTGTGGCTCAGTTCACATGATAGGCACACTTTACTGCAGGCCTCGTCACAATGCACTGCTAGGGAGCAGCTGATCAGTTCCTGCACATCAGGTTCAGTGTGAATGTGGCCTCAGTGAGGGGAGTTAAAGGTTAACTGAGTTCCTGGAAGGCCTGGAATGTGGCAGTCTGTACTCTGTGCCCTTGTGCTTCTCTGCAATGTCACTGCGGGGTCACAGGTACACCCCTATCACAGGGGCCCGGGTGGAGCAGGGGCCCCAGTGCATCTCTGCAATATCACTGCAGGGTCACAGGCACACCCCTATCACAGGGGCCCGGGTGGAGCAGGGGCCCCAGTGCATCTCTGCAATGTCACTGCGGGGTCACAGGTACACCCCTATCACAGGGGCCCGGGTGGAGCAGGGGCCCAGTGCATCTCTGCAATATCACTGCGGGGTCACAGGCACACCCCTATCACAGGGGCCCGGGTGGAGCAGGGGCCCAGTGCATCTCTGCAATGTCACTGCGGGGTCACAGGTACCCCCCTATCACTCCATCTCCAGATACAGATCTTTGCTCTCCTCAGTTCCCAGCACACAGTGCAATGCCACAATATCACTCCCTCTCAGAATAGCATGTGTGATGGTGAGATCTCATTTGCAGCGACTTTTATCTGCTGTGTATGAGGCTCTGTCAGGTAGATCTGAAGGAGGATATTTTGTGGAAAGATTGCTTGTAAATCTGAGTGGAAATGTCCCGTGACATGCTTAGGCAGCTACAGGTGCACCTTAGCATTAGGTAGCTACAGGTGCACCTTAGCATTAGGCAGCTACAGGTGCCCCTTAGCATTAGGCAGCTACAGGTGCCCCTTAGCACTAGGCAGCTACAGGTGCTTCTTAGCACTAGGCAGCTACAGGTGCCCCTTAGCATTAGGCAGCTACAGGTGCCCCTTAGCATTAGGCAGCTACAGGTGCCCCTTAGCATTAGGCAGCTACAGGTGCCCCTTAGCATTAGGTAGCTACAGGTGCCCCTTAGCATTAGGCAGCTACAGGTGCCCCTTAGCACTAGGCAGCTACAGGTGCTCCTTAGCATTAGGCAGCTACAGGTGCCCCTTAGCATTAGGCAGCTACAGGTGCCCCTTAGCATTAGGCAGCTACAGGTGCCCCTTAGCATTAGGCAGCTACAGGTGCCCCTTAGCATTAGGCAGCTACAGGTGCCCCTTAGCATTAGGCAGCTACAGGTGCCCCTTAGCATTAGGCAGCTACAGGTGCCCCTTAGCATTAGGCAGCTACAGGTGCCCCTTAGCATTAGGCAGCTACAGGTGCCCCTTAGCATTAGGCAGCTACAGGTGCCCCTTAGCATTAGGCAGCTACAGGTGCCCCTTAGCATTAGGCAGCTACAGGTGCCCCTTAGCACTAGGCAGCTACAGGTGCCCCTTAGCACTAGGCAGCTACAGGTGCCCCTTAGAACTAGGCAGCTACAGGTGCCCCTTAGCACTAGGCAGCTACAGGTGTCCCTTAGTATTAGGTAGCCAGCGGTACCCTCAGTAATAAGTAGCCAGGGGAAGGGATTGATAGGTCACCTCAGTGGAAAATCGTGTGACATTGGATGTCTGGGGAAGGGGGGTGATAGTTTGAGAAGGTGGGTATGGTTGAGGACGAAGGCAATGGTTGGGGATGGGGGTGATGGTTATGGAAAGGGGTGATAGTTGAGGAAAGGATCAATGGTTGGGGAATGGGGCAGTGGTTGGGGGCAGTGGCTGGGGAATCGGGTGGCCATAGTTGAGAAAGGGATTGATGGCTGGGGAATGGGGCAGTGGCTGGGGATGGGTGGCCATAGTTAAGGATGAGATCAGCGTTTGGGAATGGGCGGCCATAGTTAAGAAAGGGATTGATGGCTGGGGATGGGGGTGATAGTTATGGAAAGGGGTGATAGTTGAGGAAGGGGTCAATGGTTGTGGGTGGGGCCATGGTTTGGAATGGGCGGCCATAGTTGAGGAAGGGATTGATGGTTGTGGAAGGAGGTGATGGTTGGAAGGAACTATTGATGGTTGAGGAAGGGATGGATGGTTGGGAAAGGTGGCGATAGGGTCACCTCGGTGGAAAATCTTGTGACTTTGAATGTCTGGGGAAGGGAGTGATGGTTGGTGAAGGTGGAGATGGGAGTGATGGTTGGGGGAGGGATCGATGGTTGGGGAAGGGATCAATGGTTGGAGAAGATGGAGTTGGGAAAGGTGGCGATAGGTGACCTCAGTGGAAAATCTTGTGACTTTGGATGTCTGGGGAAGGGGGTGATGGTTGGAGAAGGTGGAGATGGGAGTGATGGTTGGGGAAGGGGATCGATGGTTGTGAAAGGTGGCGATGGGGTCACCTCAGTGGAAAATCTTGTGACTTTGAATGTCTGGGGAAGGGAGTGATGGTTGGCGAAGGTGGAGATGGGAGTGATGGTTGGGGGAGGGATCGATGGTTGGGGAAGGGATCGATGATTGGAGAAGATGGAGTTGGGAAAGGTGGCGATAGGGTCACCTCAGTGGAAAATCTTGTGACTTTGGATGTCTGGGGAAGGGAGTGATGGTTGGCGAAGGTGGATATGGGAGTGATGGTTGGGGAAGGGGATCAATGGTTGTGAAAGGTGGCGATGGGGTCACCAAGGGTGGAAAATCTTGTGACTTTGAATGTCTGGGGAAGGGAGTGATGGTTGGCGAAGGTGGAGATGGGAGTGATGGTTGGGGGAGGGATCGATGGTTGGGGAAGGGATCGATGATTGGAGAAGATGGAGTTGGCCGGGAAAGGTGGCGATAGTCACCTCAGTGGAAAATCTTGTGACTTTGAATGTACGGGGGAGGGCGACTCTCTCCAGAGACTGAACTTGATGGTGTGTTTTAAGCCTGGATAAATAGGTGGCTGTGTAATTATTGTGCACTGCCTTTCATGTGTGAGTGATTGTGACCGAGCATTGTGTATTGTTAGGCGATTGAATGGCACAAGCCCTGGGGGGTGGCATTCCTCTCGCTTTCCTGCTAGCACGGAGCAATGATCTGCCTGCTACCTGTGTGCTCAGCAAATTATAATGATACTACAATACAGCAGAGACAGGCGGGGCTGTCTGTCTGCTGCAATCTGTCTGCGCAAATATACTCAGACTAGGGGGCTCAATTATACTACAATACTGCAGACCGCAGCGTCCCAGGACTGGCTGCCTCCTGCTAACTATCATGCCTGCTACACACCATGCAATTTCCTGACAGATTGATGCTTGAATCAATTATTTCTGGTAGGTCTGGCATGATTTCCATTCATTTTTTTGATCAAATTTGTATAGAAGTGATCGAAAACATTTGATTGACCGCCGAATCGATTATTCCGATCAGATTTCTGATAGTTTTTCTTCCTGATTTTTCTATCACTTCTATACAAAATCTATCAGAAAAACTATCGGATATCACATCGGATCTGTCGGAAATAATCAACTCAAACTGTCTGACGGAAAATGACATCCTGTGTACCAGACAAGCTTTCGCTTACACTGCAAATCGCAATACGGTTCCGATTCTGGTTTGTGAATTTCACTGAATGCAGCAGAAGAAAAACGCAGCATGCAGGACTTGTTATAATCCCTTGGGAATGGCGCGTAGCGTGAGAGAGCCTGACAGGATGGCTGGAAATTCAGATTTCAGAATGTGCTCAGTGATTCAGAGGTGATTTTGCAGCGTTCCTGTACTGTGTATTGGGGCGCAGTACTCCGGAAATGCTGCAGGACCTGCAATTCACTAATGGCGATCGCTCCTGGGGGTTTCCAGCCAGTGAGTTTCATTAGTCTGGCGCTTTTGGCATTCAAGGCGTGGCATAAATGCTGTCGTGGGCCACAGGGTGTGGCGGGCCTCTGAGTTTATTCACAACAAGGTTACTGGCGGTGGGTGGATGGGGCTTATTCACACAAGCCGTATACAGCTGCCCTCTCCCCTCTTAGCTATGTTTTGTTAGATTACATATTTTTAGAGACGATATATTCGCCACCCCCAGTGCCCGGGGACAGGCCACCCCCTCCAGCACCTGGGGACAGGCCACCCCCTCCAGCACCTGGGGACAGGCCACCCCCTCCAGCACCCGGGGACAGGCCACCCCCTCCAGCACCTGGGGACAGGGCACCCCCCCAGCTCCCGGGGAAAGGCCACCCCCTCCAGCACCTGGGGAAGGACAGCCCCTCCAGCACCCGGGGACAGGCCACCCCCTCCAGCACCTGGGGAAGGACAGCCCCTCCAGCACCCGGGGACAGGGCACCCCCTCCAGCACCCGGGGAAGGACACGTTAGCTGATGGTGGAGTCAGGAGGTGTCACAGCCACACTGAGTCACATCACTGTCACCTTGCTCTGGATTAGTGCTGTAAGCAGATTGGGGACAGCTTTGCTGGGGGTGATGAGGACAGCAGAGGTGAAGGCAGGAAGTGATTATGGCATCTTATCTGATGCTGGGACAAGATCTGCACTGTTACATAACATCAGGACTGCAGAATATCACAAAAAGCTGAACCTGAGGCCTGGATCTGACTGATCAGCCATAACTGTAACCTGAACAACCAGGCCTGAGGCCTGGATCTGACTGATCAGCCATTACTGTAACCTGAACACCGGGCCTGAGGCCTGGACCTGACTGATCAGCCATTACTGTAACCATGGAACCGGGCCTGAGGCCTGGATCTGACTGATCAGCCATTACTGTAACCTGAACACCGGGCCTGAGGCCTGGATCTGACTGATCAGCCATTACTGTGTAACCTGACACCTGGCCTGAGGCCTGGATCTGACTGATCAGCCATTACTGTAACCTGAACAGCGGGCCTGAGGCTTGGATCTGACTACTCAGCCATTACTGTAACCTGAACACCGGGCCTGAGGCCTGAATCATCTGACTGATCAGCCATTACTGTAACCTGAACACCGGGCCTGAGGCCTGGATCTGAATGATCAGCCATTACTGTAACCTGAACAGCGGGCCTGAGGCCTGGATCTGACTACTCAGCCATTACTGTAACCTGAACAGCGGGCGTGAAGCCTGGATCTGACTACTCAGCCATTACTGTAACCTGAACACCGGGCCTGAGGCCTGGATCTGAATGATCAGCCATTACTGTAACCTGAACAGCGGGCCTGAGGCCTGGATCTGACTGATCAGCCATTACTGTAACCTGAACACCAGACCTGAGGCCTGGATCTGACTACTCAGCCATTAGTAACCTGAACAGCGGGCCTGAGGCCTGGATCATCTGACTGATCAGCCATTACTGTAACCTGAACAGCGGGCCTGAGGCCTGGATCTGAATGATCAGCCATTACTGTAACCTGAACAGCGGGCCTGAGGCCTGGATCTGACTACTCAGCCATTACTGTAACCTGAACAGCGGGCGTGAAGCCTGGATCTGACTACTCAGCCATTACTGTAACCTGAACACCGGGCCTGAGGCCTGGATCTGAATGATCAGCCATTACTGTAACCTGAACAGCGGGCCTGAGGCCTGGATCTGACTGATCAGCCATTACTGTAACCTGAACACCAGACCTGAGGCCTGGATCTGACTACTCAGCCATTAGTAACCTGAACAGCGGGCCTGAGGCCTGGATCTGAATTATCAGCCATTACTGTAACCTGAACAGCGGGCCTGAGGCCTGGATCTGACTGATCAGCCATTACTGTAACCTGAACACCAGACCTGAGGCCTGGATCTGACTACTCAGCCATTACTGTAACCTGAACACCGGGCCTGAGGCCTGGATCTGACTGATCAGCCATTACTGTAATGGTACAACTAGAGCAGAGGGGATCTGCCATGTGACCATTCTGCGCCAACCTTGGAACATGTGCGCAGTTGGGCGGAGTCCCATCTGGAACGTGTGCGCATTTGGGCGGAGTCCCACCTGGAACACTCTGAGTGTGAAATTGCCATATCAGAAGACAGACATAAATGTAGCCTATAGATCTGTGCAGTCAGGGGCGTCGCTAGCCCTATTTTGGGGGTGCACTTGCCCCCAATCTGTCCTGGGGTACCACGGATCTCTTCCCCAGGGGTGCCCACACTCCCTCTGTCCGCGGCTCCCTCCAGCCGCCGCCGCGTCACTCAGACCTCGATCAGACGGCGACCAATCGTGCGGGCGCTAGGACCCAGCGCCCGCACTGATATGCGGAAGTGACATCACTTCCGCATATAGAGTCCGGCGCCCGCTCATATTGGTCGGGTCGCCGCTGATCCTGAGGTCTGCGAGTGCGAGGTAAGGGGGGAGCGGCGGCGGCGGCGGCTCCCTGTCACTCACTCCCTAAAGGGGCTCCCTGGCACTCACTCACTCCCTAAAGGGGCTCCCTGGCACTCACTCACTCCCTAAAGGGGCTCCCTGTCACTCACTCACTGCCTAAAGGGGCTCCCTGTCACTCACTCACTGCCTAAAGGGACTCCCTGTCACTCACTCACTGCCTAAAGGGGCTCCCTGGCACTCACTCACTGCCTAAAGGTACTCCCTGTCACTCACTCACTGCCTAAAGGGGCTCCCTATCACTCACTCACTGCCTAAAGGGGCTCCCTGTCACTCACTCACTACCTAAAGGGGCTCCCTGTCACTCACTCACTACCTAAAGGGGCTCCCTGGCACTCACTCACTGCCTAAAGGGGCTCCCTGGCACTCACTCACTACCTAAAGGGGCTCCCTGGCACTCACTCACTGCCTAAAGTTACTCCCTGGCACTCACTCACTGCCTAAAGGGGCTCCCTGTCACTCACTCACTGCCTAAAGGGGCTCCCTGGCACTCACTCACTGCCTAAAGGGGCTCCCTGTCACTCACTCACTGCCTAAAGGGGTTCCCTGTCACTCACTGCCTAAAGGGGCTCCCTGTCACTCACTCACTGCCTAAAGGGGCTCCCTGTCACTCACTCACTACCTAAAGGGGCTCCCTGGCACTCACTCACTACCTAAAGGGGCTCCCTGGCACTCACTACCTAAAGGGGCTCCCTGGCACTCACTGCCTAAAGGGTCTCCCTGGCACTCACTACCTAAAGGGGCTCCCTGGCACTCACTCACTGCCTAAAGGGGCTCCCTGTCACTCACTCACTGCCTAAAGGGGCTCCCTGTCACTCACTGCCTAAAGGGGCTCCCTGTCACTCACTCACTGCCTAAAGGGGCTCCCTGTCACTCACTCACTACCTAAAGGGGCTCCCTGTCACTCACTCACTACCTAAAGGGGCTCCCTGGCACTCACTCACTACCTAAAGGGGCTCCCTGGTACTCACTACCTAAAGGGGCTCCCTGGCACTCACTGCCTAAAGGGGCTCCCTGGCACTCACTGCCTAAAGGGGCTCCCTGGCACTCACTGCCTAAAGGGGCTCCCTGGCACTCACTGCCTAAAGGGGCTCCCTGGCACTCACTACCTAAAGGGGCTCCCTGTCACTCACTCACTACCTAAAGAGGCTCCCTGTCACTCACTCACTACCTAAAGGGGCTCCCTGTCACTCACTCACTACCTAAAGGGGCTCCCTGTCACTCACTATCGGGGTCCCTGTCACTCACTAGCTAACCTGGGGGTCCCTGTCACTCCCTACCTAACTTGGGGGGCTACCATATTAAAGGGGCATTCTGCCTATTTATGTGAAATGCTGTCTATTTATGTGCCTCATGACTGCTGAATTTGTCTTGTTGGGGGCCTCATGATTTGTTGGGGGCCTCAAGATTGCTGAATTTGTCTTGTTGGGGGCCTCAGGATTTGTTGGAGGCCTCATGATTGCTGAATTTGGCTTGTTAGGGGCCTCATGGTTTGTTGGAGGCCTCATGATTGCTGAATTTGTCTTGTTGGCAGGGCCGGCCCTAGACTTTTTGCCGCCTGAGGCAAATTTTTAAAAAATTGCCACTGCCGCCCCTCCCCCCCCCCCCCCCTCGGGGGGGGGCGCACTCTGGGGGGCCACCGAGCTGGAGGGGTAGCTGGCAGGACGGGGGTATTGGGCCAGCGGCGGGGAGGGGGGTCGGACCCCCCCTCCCTCGCCTGGGTCCCCCGTCCTCCGCTCCCCTCCAGCCTAAATAAATAGAAGCAGCCGCTATGTGTAAGAGGAACGGGCGGGGAGGACACTCACCTCTTCCCAGCATGCGCTCCACTGACATCACTTCCTGCAGCGTTGCAGGAAGTGATGTCAGTGGAGCGCACGCTGGATCGAGGAAGAGGTGAGTCCTCCCCGCCAGTGCCTCTTACACATACGGCTGCGTCTATTTAGGCTGGAGAGGAGCGGAGGACGGGGGACCCAGGTGAGGGAGGGGGGGTCCGACCCCCCCTCCCCGCCGCTGGCCCAATACCCCCGTCCTGCCAGCTACCCCTCCAGCTCGGCGGGCCGGCTCCCCGCACCCACGGACGGGCGGGTGCCGCCCCTGGAAATTTGCCGCCTGAGGCAAAAGTTTCACCCCGCCTCATGAGCGGGCCGGCCCTGCTTGTTGGGGGCCTCATGATTGCTGAATTTGTCACGTTGGGGGCCTCATGATTGCTGAATTTGTCATGTCGGGGGCCTAACAATTGCTGAATTTGTCATGTCGGGGCCCACACGATTGCTGAATTTGTCATGTCGGGGCCCACACGATTGCTGAATTTGTCTTGTTGGGGGTCACATGATTGCTAACTGCGAGACTATGGGAAAAGCTGAATCCTTATCATATGAGACAATAGCATTAAACCTACTTTTTTAGCTTTTTAAAACAGAAAATAAAAGTGGGAGGTTCTAAAAAATTGAATACATTTTTCAGGAGTAGGATGGATGACATTGTTTATCTTCACAGTTTATTTTCAACTTGGATTTTCCATAATGTTCATGTATGAGTTAAAACGTTTGTACAGTATTTAGTTTAAATTGCTGTTGCCACTTTGCGATAGATAAGTGACTTTTGGGTTGCAGTTTGGGCACTCGGCCTCCAAAAGGTTCGCCACCACTGTCCTAATCTAATGTCCCACCATTGCTAGGTTCATGTAAATTTGTCTCCACCCGTTACCACACCTATATTCTGGTCCATGGCCCACACATTTTTTGGTGCGGCACGATAAGCACGCCGCACAACGTGATCGTCATATTTTTGGCACGCTAGCTGCAGTGTGCTGAATTCTGCTGCCTACAGTATGTACAGTATACGCTGTTCTCTAGTGCCTGCACTGTGTGCTGATCTACCTCCGGTGTGTACAGTGTAAGGTGTTACTCTGTGCCTTTACTGATTGTAAACCAGCTGTATTGTATGCTGATCCCTGCTACTTTCAGTATGTACAGTATTAGCTGTAAAGCCTGGTACACACATACAATTTTGATTAGCCAATTTTAGCTCTGTTCATAAAATTCATTGTCTGTTGGCCCACTTACTGCACGGGGGTGGTAAAATTGGGGGTCAGTGATTGACCAATCAAAATTGTATGTGTGTATACATCTTTGATCTATGCCTATACTGATTGTAAATTATCCAAATAAAGGACAGGGGGCTCCATCCAATATTTCGATGGGCAGGCCCGTTATCTGTAGCTTACACCGCTGCTAAGTTCATGTACATTTGGCCCCACCCATGGCCACGCCCACTCACCTCATGGCTACGCCCATGTTTTCCCGCGGCACGGGCAGCATATACCTCCCGACCTGGTGCCCACAGGTGCCCCCGATCTCCAAGGACCCTAGAAACGCCCCTGTGTGCGGTGGTGCTCATCACAAGCTGTTTTCTGCGATCACGAGTTCATGATCGGCACGAGTGATCGGCTCTCGATGACGAATGTACTTGTGATCGCACTCGTTACTAGACTCGGGATCACGAGTCAGTATTCGTGATTAAAAATCCACTGACTTTAGCGGTCAATAGCAAAGTCCCCTTACATGCTAGGAACACCACATTTGCAGGATATGCAATGAGGAGAAAATGAAATGGTCGCGCATCTAACCAAGATGCACCTGATAGATACTCACTGCATAGGGCTAAAAAGCCTCTTAAAGAGACTCTGTAACAAATTTTTCAGCCTTAGTTCTTCTATCCTATAAGTTCCTATGCCTGTTCTAATCTGCTCTGGCTTACTGCAGTCTTTCCTAACTGCACTGTCTCTGTAATAAATCAATGTATCTTTCCTCTGTCCTGTTTGTCGGGCTAAGGATTGATTGTGTGGAATGTGCAGGGCTGCTTGTGATTGGTAGAAGCGATACACACCCTCTGCAGGCCCCCTGCATACTCACACACTATGCTTAGCTGAGCCTATTAGAAGCTGGTTAGTTTGTTTGTAAACACTGCCTAAAACTGTTAATTACAAGCCAGGATTGCAGCAGAGTGTGGCAGAAACAGCACAGAGGGGCACAGGAGAAAATAATGAATAGAATGGTATGCTTTTTATTGTAAGAATATTAGAGTACAGATTCTCTTTAAAGGCACAAGTGTGCTCATTGCAGTGAAACAGGTGCATTAAAATGAACCTCCGGACTAAAAATCGACTCGCCAGCACTGAAAAGGCCTGGTGTTTCTTTAACAGTTTCACAGCATCAGAACTTTGTTTCTCTTATACAAGCCTCATTTTTAGCTGCACAGAAGAAAACTGCCCGGGCATTTTTCCCTGATGCTGTGCAAAGCATGATGGGATTTCTGATTTTGTTGTTCTCATTCTGCTGTTTTGGTGCGTTTTTTTTTTTTTTTTTTTTTTTTACATTTTGAATTTGACATTTGAAGCCTAGTGCATGCAGCTGGAAGGGCTGATCAGGACACAGGACAGTTGGAACTGTGTCTCATGCTCCCTGTCACCTCCTTTCAACCAAAAAGATGGCTGCCCCCATGAAACACAAACATTTGCCTGTTCTTTTAAAACAGGGTGGGTAAGAGATTATATTTCCTATCTATTCTAATTAACATAATTAATGTAACTTGATGACAGTATGTTTGTTTAGGCTGAAGTTCCCCTTTAAGAACTAATGCATCTCACAATACAAACAATGGAAGCAAACCCATGCGTTACACATTATCCGGGGACCTTACCCTTCTCTTATTGAGAGAGACATCTGTTCCACGCTGCAGAGCATGTTAGCAGGGACGCCGCGTGCAGCCTTCTCTCGGGGTCCCCACCCTAACCTAAGTTTAAAATCACCCAACATTATGGGAACATAATTTGCAGGATATGTTTAGAAGAATAGTGAAGATGAAACATTTTTTTTAAAAAGACCTTATAGTTTTTGAGAAAATCCATTTTAAAATTTCGAAGTAAAAATGTACACATTTAAATGCGTAAATGACAGTTAGTTAATGAAGCAAACCCCGCCGACTTTAGCACTTAGCAGTTCATAGCAAAGCCCCCTTACAAGTTAGAAACACGAAATTTGCAGGATATCGAAGTGTGAAAATTAATCTTTTCCTATTTTTTATAACTTTTTTTTTTAATTTTCAGAGGGAGGGAAATTAAAAAAAAAATGACGTGGGGTCCCCCCTACCGAGCATATTTTAACCCCTTGTCTCCCATGCAGGCTGTGATAGCCAGAATGCCGAGCCCCGGCCGAGTGGGGCTTTGCACCCTGAGCTATACCAGCCCGTATGGTCCATGTTTGGGGGGGCTCTGCGGACGCTTTGCCGGCAGCTCCCACTGTCCTCCCCACCTGCCCACGCCTATCACCCTCACCCATGCTGGCACCCTCTGCGTCCGCATAAGAAGCGCTCTCAGCTATACTTAGTATAGGTAAGTGTGTGGCAACGGTGCACGGAGATTTTCAATGTATCAAGAAGATCACAAGATAGAGGATATTGGTGCGGGACCATTTTTTTTTTAAAAAGTACAGGTAAGTATTTCTGGTTAAGTAAAATGAATAAAGGACTTTTTGCGTTATTTGGTTTCTATTTTATTGAACCCTTTGTGGAAAATAAGGGAGTCGTTGGGGAAGAGCACCTTGTCCATGGATTGGACAATTGCGCAAAAAAGTTTAAAAAAATAGGAAAAGTTGCCAGGGGTTTTTATACGGCCATATTGCGGCTGTATAGCGATCCCTGGCCAAAGCGTTGCGGATCCGGAGGGGTTTCCCGCACTGCGTACGGACCCGCTAGAAACCCCATCATGAAATTCATTGCTCTTTCTTTTGATATATGTAAATTTACACTACCGTTAGGTTTGCTACATTATCTGTCATTTACCGCATTTACATGTATACTTTTTTCCTTTGAAACTTTAAAATTGATTTTCTCAAAAACTATAAGGTCTTTTTGAAAAAAAAAAATTCCTCTTGTCCCCACTGTTCTTCTTAACATATCCTGCAAATATGGTGTTTCTACCATGTAAGGGAGCTTTGCTATTAACCTCTGAAATCGGCAGGTTTTTAATCGTGAATACCGACTCATGGTTTGTGATTCGACTCAAAACCGCACTCAAGTCGGATATCCCTTTCTACTGGAAGTGGGTGGAGTCATGCTCATGATCACTCGTGTTCATGATCAGGAGTATCCGGGCAACAAATATCTAATAAAACCCCTTTGTCCCTGTGTCCGTGCTTTTTGCCAGCGCACACAGGGCCGGTTTAAGCAACAATGGAGCCCCAGGGCAAAATAAACCTGGGGGGCCCCCAACAGATACCACGGAACAAAAATCGGCATTAGGGGACCTTTTTTGCAGCTGGTATAGTCCGGGTGTGAAACCCCAATCGGTCGGAGCTCCACATTCTGGCTATCCCAGCCTGCATGGGGAACAAGGGGTTAAAAAGTTTCAGGAGGGGGGACCCCACATAATTAAAAAAAAAAAAAAATTCCCACACTCTAAACATAAAAAAAAATTGGGAAAATAGGAAAAAATGCCAGGGATCTTCATGCAGCCATATTGCGGCTGTATAGCGATCCCTGGCCAAAACGCTGCGGCTGCGTATGGACCCCCTGGAAACCCCGTCAGGAAATTTATTGCGCTTTCGTTTGATGCATGTAAAATTACACTACCATTAGGTTTGCTACTGAAAGTTACATTTACCGCATTTAAAAGTATACTTTTTTCTTTCGAAACTTTAAAATCGATTTTCTCAAAAACTATAAGGTCTTTTTGAAAAATTGTTTTTTCCTCTTATTCCTAATGATCTCCTTAACATATCCTGCACATTTAGGGTTTCTAGCATTTAAGGTGGATTTGCTATTAACCATTAAAGTCGGCAGGTTTTTAAATGTGTATATTTTTTTCCCTTTGAAACTTTAAAATCGATTTTCTCAAAAACTATAAGGCCGATTTGAATTTTTTTTTCCTCTTGTAGCCACTGGGGGGCCCCTACAAGCTCTGGGGCCCTGGGGCAGCTGCCTCCTTTGCCTTAATGGTAGCGCCGGCCCTGCGCGCACATGTGTGGCACACGGACGTTACAAACAGGAAGATAAGGACAGGGGGAAGCCATTGGTGTGTGCGGCGCGGCCTTACGAGTGCCATTGGGAAGGGGGTTGCACCCCAGCTCTAGCGCCTATTTTTAATGGGTGGGCTAATTAACTAGTAGCTGTATAATAGCCGATAGATGTCACACGGAGTCTCTGGAGGGTCTATATATAGACGGGAGAATCCGGCCGGATCGGTGTCACTGCTGAAGGCACAAGCGTAACAACAACACATTCTATAGGGAGTCTCTGGAAAAAGAGACGCTACGCGAGACTGGCGAACCACAAAGCCTTATCTCACGGGAGGCCGCGGGGTGACTGCAGGATACACCACTGACAAGCCCTGTGTCAGCAGCAGGCCAAGCATTATGGGATCATTTCCATACATTAGATACTATAATATCGGGTCTCTGCACCAGAAACACTTCCCATGCTGTATATTGTCTGTAGCCCCTCCCTCCAAGTAATGCCACAGCCTAGGCTATTTAGCTATGCGGAATTCTCCCCTCAGAGCATACCTGACCAGGTATTATTTCTATTGGCTTTAGAACTCTCAGTAAACAAACATTTCACGGAGATGCACCTGACAGGACTAAAGCTGTCACCAATAACAGTGATAAATTTGAGAATGTAAATCAGGGAAAGGAAACATTTTACAATGGCTACACACTGACTAAATCATCTATAAATGAATATTGTAGGGGGGAAAAAAGCAATTATTGGGTTATTTTCATTACAATTCCTAAAACCCGACCAATTAACCACATGGGCTGCATGTTTGGGTACAAATAGCCAAAGCAGTCCTTTTATTAATAAAACAAGATGAGAGAAGGATGACACATGGCCCACGACATAGGGGAAGGATGACACGTGGCTCAATGGAGCATGGATGGATGATATGTGGCCCACGACATGGACCATGGGGGAAGGATGACACATGGTCCACGACATGGGGGAAGGATGACACTTGGCCCACGACATGGAGCATGGAGGAAGGATGACACATGGCCCACGACATGGGGGAAGGATGACACTTGGCCCACGACATGGGGGAAGGATGACACTTGACCCACGACATGGAGGAAGGATGACACATGGCCCACGACATGGGGGAAGGATGACACTTGGCCCACGACATAGGGGAAGGATGACACTTGGCCCACGACATGGGGGAAGGATGACACGTGGCCCATGACATGGAGGAAGGATGACACGTGGCCCACGACATGGAGGAAGGATGACACATGGCCCACGACATGGGGCAAGGATGACACTTGGCCCACGACATGGGGGAAGGATGACACTTGGCCCACGACATAGGGGAAGGATGACACTTGGCCCACGACATGGGGGAAGGATGACACGTGGCCCATGACATGGAGGAAGGATGACACGTGGCCCACGACATGGAGGAAGGATGACACGTGGCCCACGACATGGAGGAAGGATGACACATGGCCCACGACATGGGGGAAGGATGACACTTGGCCCACGACATGGGGGAAGGATGACACTTGGCTCACGACATGGAGGAAGGATGACACTTGGCCCACGACATGGGGGAAGGATGACACTTGGCCCACAACATGGAGCATTGTGGGAAGGAAGATATGTGGCCCACGACATGGAACACGGGGGGGAAGGACGACACGTGGCCCAGGACATGGAACATGAGGCGAGGACGACGTGGTGCAAACCGTCTGGCCTGTGTATAATTACACCTTTCTGGTTCATTCGAGCAATTACGGGAAATATCATTTACCTGATCCTTCCCAGAATGTAATCGGGCTGGTGCAGTTCAGACTACGCTGGGCCTTAAAGAGAACCCGAGGCGGGTGTATTAAATCTTAAGAGAACACAGAGGCGTGTTGTGTGCATAATCACATGCCTCTGTGTCCAATCGGAAGCCAAGCCGCGACCCAGGAAGTACCTCACAGGTCGCGGCTTAGCTTCCAATTGTAGGAAGCTCATGGAGGCGGGCAGCGGCGGGGGACAGAGGCGGGGGAGCGCTGACTGATTAACAGCTTACAGGTAAATACAAGGCTAGCGACAAGCAGGTTGTCGCTGGTCTGGTGCTTTCTTCAGGGGGGCACAGCAGGCCCCCTGGGGGGGGGGGGGGGGGGGGGGAACTAGAGACAGCCATACAGAGACACAGAGGCATGTCATTATGCACAGAACAGGTCTCTGTGTCCTCTTAAGATTAAAAATACCCGCCTCGGGTTCTCTTTAAAGCAACCTCGAGCCGAAGCTCGGGATCAAAATATGCCGTTACCCTCGGAAGAAAGGGAAGCCTCAGGATCCTATTGAGGCTTCCCTCGGTGGTCCGCAGCCCCCTGGTGCTGAGTGCGGCCCCCCTACATATCGGGGCCGCGCGACTCCTCTTCTGCATTCATGGCCGTGCATTAGCACGAAGCCCTCCCGCGCATGCGCAGTAACACGCGGCTCCAGCTACTGCGGGGGCGGGCTGCTGTGTCTATTGTGCGGCCATGAATTCAGAAGAGCCGCGACGGGGGACAGCAGACCACCAAGACAAATACAAAGCACTCCGCATGGCCTTCTGTCCTGTGACTATTCTCACAGGAACTAAACCGAAGCTGTGCCCAACTAACCGAGAGGAGGTTTGGTGGTTGGGAAAGGATCGGTCGGATTGCGACCTGCTTGGCCTCCAACATGATGTCGGTTTTGTCAGTTTCTTGCCACTCTGTATGACGAGGTACAGAATAGGGAGGAGTTTCCGTATTCCATGGGATTCTGATTTCTGAGATTACGATTGGAAATTGCGGTGGAAATTAGAATTCCGTGGAGTACCGCATTACCGAGACGTATTACTGAGACTCTTAGGCCAATCGCAAGACTCTGAAGCATGGGACCAATCAGAGAAGCATTACTGTGCAGCGGAAACAGACTACTGTGGAATTTTTTGTCCAATCAGAAGGCTCAGAAGTATTACACCAATCGGAGAAGGCAGAAGTTTACGGAGGATGCCGATTGGAGTACATCCCCAAAAAAGCGTATTCCGCAAAAAATATAGTATTTTTACAAATGACTAACTTTATTGACAAAAATAACATAAAAAGTAACATTCTGCGGAAATAAGACTTTCCGATATTCTCAGAATGCAGAATAATATCAGAATTAGAAATCTGCATTTTCGACCACACCTTGTACAGAACATTTCCCCGATTTGTGGGGATTTAGGTTGAACCCCATCAAGAGAATCAACTGGCACTGGTTCAAATCCCAGCCAGGGCACTATCTGCATGGAGTTTGTATGTTCTCCCTTGTCTGTGTGGGTTTCCTCCAGGCACTCTGGTTTCCTCCCACATACCAAAAACATACAGATAAGTTAAGGCCCGTTTCCACTTGCGCGGCGCGATTTTGACGGGAAAATCGCGGCAACGAATCCGCATGCGGTTGTCGTTTCTATGCGGATTTTCATGCGGAATCACTCGCGGTTTGTGTAATGCGATTTTAACCATGTCAATGGCATTGACGTGGGTTTTTAAGCGGAAACGCCGGTAAAACCGCAAGACTAAAATGCTTGCAGTTTTCCTATTTAGTTACATAACCAACGAATCGTGTGCGGGTGTGCGGCGTGCGAATTCTGATGGATCTGCCGTGCAGATTTTTTCTGCACGACAAACCAAACAATCTCGTACAAGTGGAAACCGCCCCATCCACATGTGTTGTCTATGCGAATCTGCATGCAGGAAACACATGCAGATTCGCTCTAGTGGAAACCGGCCCTAAATTGGCTCCCCCTAAAACTGACCATAGACCAGCGATGGCTAACCTTGGCACTCCAGCTGTGGTGGAACTACAAGTCCCATGAGGCATTGCAATACTCTGACAGCTCTATGCATAACAGAGCCATCACTGCCCTAGACTATAATAGAAGACATACGACAATGGTAGGATTAGATTATGAGCTCCTGTGAGAGATAGTGACAAGAATATATATACAGTGGGTTGCAAAAGTATTTGGCCCCCTTGAAGTTTTCCACATTTTGTCCCATTACTGCCACAAACATGAATCAATTTTATTGGAATTCCACATGAAAGACCAACACAAAGTGCTGTACATGTGAGAAGTGGAACGAAAATCATACATCATTCCAAACATTTATTACAAATAAATAACTGCAAAGTGGGGTGTGCGTAATTATTCAGCCCCCTTTGGTCTGAGTGTAGTCAGTTGCCCATAGACATTGCCTGATGAGTGCTAATGACTAAATAGAGTGCACCTGTGTGTAATCTAATGTCAGTACAAATACAGCTGCTCTGTGATGGCCTCAGAAGTTGTCTAAGAGAATATTGGGAGCAACAACACCGTGAAGTCCAAAGAACACACCAGACAGGTCAGGGATCAAGTTATTGAGAACTTTAAAGCAGGCTTAGGCTACAAAAAGATTTCCAAAGCCTTGAACATCCCACGGAGCGCTGTTCAAGCGATCATTCAGAAATGGAAGGAGTATGGCACAACTGTACACCTACAACAAGCAAACTGCAGCGAGTCCCTGTGGAATAGGCCTAGTCAGGTCTATGTTGCCGGTGCACAATCCCTCTGTGGGTCACCACTCCACACACGGTTCAATGTAGTAAATACGAAGGAGGCACTCAATTGGCTTCAAACTTGCGTTTTATCAAATCCCAGTAATACACTGGGATTTGATAAAACGCAAGTTTGAAGCCAATTGAGTGCCTCCTTCAAATGTACACCTACCAAGACAAGGCCGTCCACCTAAACTCACAGGCCGAACAAGGAGAGCGCTCATCAGAAATGCAGTCATGAGGCCCATGGTGACTCTGGACGAGCTGCAGAGATCTTCAGCTCAGGTGGGGGAATCTGTCCATAGGACAACTATCAGTCATGCACTGTACAAAGTTGGCCTTTATGGAAGAGTGGCAAGAAGAAAGGCATTGTTAACAGAAAGCATAAGAAGTCCCGTTTGCAGTTTGCCACAAGCCATGTGGGGGACACAGCAACCATGTGGAAGAAGGTGCTCTGGTCAGATGAGACCAAAATGGAACTTTTTGGCCAAAATGCAAAACGCTATGTGTGGCGGAAAACTAACACTGCACATCACTCAGAACACACCATCACCACTGTCAAATATGGTGGTGGCAGCATCATGCTCGGGGGGTGCATCTCTTCAGCAGGGACAGGGAAGCTGGTCAGAGTTGATGGGAAGATGGATGGAGCCAAATACAGGGCAATCTTGGAAGAAAACCTCTTGGAGACTGGAAAAGACTTGAGACTGGGGCGGAGGTTCACCTTCCAGCAGGACAACGACCCTAAACATAAAGCCAGGGCAACAATGGAATGGTTTAAAACAAAACATATCCATGTGTTAGAATGGCCCAGTCAAAGTCCAGATCTAAATCCAATCGAGAATCTGTGTCAAGATCTGAAAACTGCTGTTCACAAACGCTGTCCATCTAATCTGACTGAGCTGGAGCTGTTTTGCAAAGAAGAATGGGCAAGGATTTCAGTTTCTAGACGTGCAAAGCTGGTAGAGACATACCCTAAAAGACTGGCAGCCAGGGCCGGGCCGAGGCAGAGGCGAGAGAGGCTCCAGCCTCAGGGCGCAGTGTAGGAGGGGCGCACAACTCAATCATCTATTTTTCCACTAATGTGTTTGAAGCAGAGAGAATAAGAAAAGGGGATACATGGCAGTGACTGCAAGCCATATAACTAAAGATTAAGGTGTTGGGGGGGTTCGGGGGCCCTGGGGTGGCTCTTATTCTAATAGCAATCAGTGTGTGACGGTTGGGGTGGGAGGAATGGAGGGGTGCACTTTGGTGTCTCAGCCTTGGGTGCTGGAGGACCTTGTCCCTGCTCTGCTGGCAGCTGTAATAGCAGGAAAAGGTGGTTCTACAAAGTATTGACTCAGGGGGCTGAATAATTACGCACACCCCACTTTGCAGTTATTTATTTGTAAAAAATGTTTGGAATCATGTATGATTTTCATTCCACTTCTCACGTGTACAGCACTTTGTATTGGTCTTTCACGTGGAATTCCAATAACGTTGATGCATGTTTGTGGCAGTAATATGACAAAATGTGGAAAACTTCAAGGGGGCCGAATACTTTTGCAAGCCACTGTATATGTGTGTGTATATATATATATATATATATATACACCGTGTACAGCACTGTGTAAGATGTTACTGCTATATAAATACTAAATAACAATTGTTATTGATACATAATGCGCCAACAAATCCTGTGGGGTAATAATATGGCCGTTTTTCCATTTCCCTAAACAAAGTATAGGCTATATGTGTCGTATGTACTTTGCATACAATCTCTGTGCAGCAGAGACTCCCCCCCCTCCATAGGCAGCAGAGACTCTCCCCCCTCCATAGGCAGCAGAGGATGGTAATTTAGGCTGTGTGGGAACGCCTGGTGTTTGCTCTGCTGGTCTCTGCTGGTATTCTCCAGAGGAGATTAGAGATTAGGCAGGGGTGTGTAGTATGTGGGGAGGGGGGTCTTTCATCCTCTGCTCACAATAGGTAGGAGAACACACAGCCCTCTGCATACAAAGGGACCAGTCATGTCAGTTTACTCATTGCTTGTGTGCTAATAATCCAGCAATACAATTACAGGGGGGGGGATCATTCACATAATGACATCAGGAAACACACATTCTGCTAATCACATTTCACTGAACCCGTTATTGTTCCTCTACAGACTTCACATGCCACCTAATGCCCAAACACACAATGCTAGTTCCCAATGATACCATGACTGTCAGCATGTCTGATCAACTCCTGAACAATAACTGGATTGATATTGGGAAGTAATGATCTGAAAATAGATCCCGTTATCGATCGGGAGCAGTTTGGACATACGTACACACGATGCAACTTCTCGTCACATTACCGTTAATCTGATGGGACATTGCATTGTGTGTACCCAGCATTAAAGGAAACTTAGATTGAAAAAAGTTGGCAGTGTAACTTTCTGCCGTCGTTCTGGTCTCCCGCCGTCATTCTGCGCCCCTCATTTAGCTGCAGCTGAAAAAAAGTCTGACTTGCCAGCCGCGGGCCGCAGCACATCCGCGGGGTAGCACGTTTTACTTACCGTGCAAGCGAAAAATACACCCGGCCACTGGAGCGCAATCAAGCCGCAGGGCAGCGCATGCAGCTGTCAGAGAGGCGCGCAATGATGGTCAGGGCACAGGAGGGCTGCAGGAGGCTGGGAGAAGCCCCAGGTAAATTAACTGCCAACTTCTTTCCACTTCAGGTTCCCTTTAACCACTTGCCGACCAGTGGATTTCTGAATGATCTGTGCAGCACAGATTAGGTTTTAGCCGGGGTGATCAGACTTACCCCCTTTTTTCCCCACTAGGGGGATGTCCTGCTGGGGGGGTCTGATCGCCGCCGGCTCTCTGCGCTTTGCGGGGGGGTTCTTCAAACTAAAGCCCCCCTCCGCAGCGTTTTCGGCGCTCCGTCCCCCTCCCTCCCTCTCCCTCTCTGAGCATCCGTCCTGCGCATTGTAGGATAGGCTTCAGCCTATCAAATGACGGCGATCCCCGGCCAATCAGAGGCCGGGGATTGCCGATCTGCCTTACGGCGCTGCTGCGCAGCAGCGCCGTATGATGTAAACAGTGGGGATTTCTTTCCCGCGTGTTTACATTTCGCCGGCGAGCCGCGATCGGCGGCTCTCCGGCTGTTCACAGAGACAGCCTCCGTGAACGGACATGGAGCGGCTGTTTCCATGGAGACCCGCAGACGACCAGTTTACGCCAATCGGCGTTAGCTGGTCGTCAAGAGGTTAAGCGCTGGTTTACATTGGGCGCTTCCCAGCGATCGCATTCGGGTCTGCAATCTCGATTCGGCTGCAAAATCTCATGATTTCAGAGCGATTTCTTCTTGTGATTCCTGTCAATAGAACGAGAATCACAGCGCAATTGCTCCAAAGACGCTGCTTGCATCACAGTTACGATTAATCAAAATCGCAAACGCCGCAGTGTGAATATATCCATACGGATACATTGGCAGCAGCACTTTGCTGATCGCCGGAGATAGGCAAAGCGCTGAAAGAGCACCAAGTGTGAGCCAGCCCTAATGCTGGGTATACACGGTGCATTTTTTTTATCAGTCGAGCCGCTGATGGCTCGATTGATAATTTCCGCCGTGTCCGATACCCCGCCGGATCGATTCGCGCTCGATACGGGCGGAACAATGGGAGAAAACAAGCGGAAGATAAGAAGCCGCCCGCGGGGACGCGCCGCAATCTATCGTGCGGCTCGATACACGGTACAAAACGTACCGTGTATCCCCAGCATAAGGCTGGTACACACAGTGCAATTTCCATTAAGATCAACAGGTCGAATCAATCATTTCCAGCATGTCTGATCGGCTCACGATCGAGAACAGGATCGATTTTCAGATCTGTACTGTACAAAATTGATCCCGTTCTCGATTGGGAATAGATCAGACATACTGGAAATTGATTCGACGGTCGATCTGATGGGAAATTGCATTGTGTGTACCGGGCATTAAAGGGTGTCCAAGGTGGATGTGTGTGGAGGGGGAGCGTGCAGTGATTCAGATGGTTAACCTATTGTTGGAGTAGGTGGCGTACCCCAGCTGGAATCGCCTGCAGGGAAACTCTGCAGATTCCGCAGTGGTGGGCCGAGGCAGAGGTGAGAGAGGCTCCAGCCTCAGGGCACAGTGTAGGAGGGGGCACAGGGCGGGGTAGAGGCAGAAGTGAGAGAGGCTCCAGCCTCAGGGCACAGTGTAGGAGGGGGCACAGGGTGGGGTAGAGGCAGAAGTGAGAGAGGCTCCAGCCTCAGGGCACAGTGTAGGAGGGGGCACAGGGCGGGGTAGAGGCAGAAGTGAGAGAGGCTCCAGCCTCAGGGCACAGTGTAGGAGGGGGCACAGGGTGGGGTAGAGGCAGAGGCGAGAGAGGCTCCAGCCTCAGGGCACACTGTAGGAGGGGGCACAGGGCGAGGAAGAGGCGAGAGAGGCTCCAGCCTCAGGGCACAGTGTAGGAGGGGGCACAGGGCGGGGTAGAGGCAGAAGTGAGAGAGGCTCCAGCCTCAGGGCACAGTGTAGGAGGGGGCACAGGGTGGGGTAGAGGCAGAAGTGAGAGAGGCTCCAGCCTCAGGGCACAGTGTAGGAGGGGGCACAGGGCGGGGTAGAGGCAGAAGTGAGAGAGGCTCCAGCCTCAGGGCACAGTGTAGGAGGGGGCGCAGGGCAGGGTAGAGGCAGAGGTGAGAGAGACTCCAGCCTCAGGGCGCAGTGTAGGAGGGGCGCAGGGCAGGGCCGAGGCGAGAGAGGCTCCAGCCTCAGGGCGCAGTGTAGGAGGGGCGCAGGGCAGGGCCGAGGCGAGAGAGGCTCCAGCCTCGGGGCACAGTGTAGGAGGGAGCACAGGGCAGGGCAGAGGCGAGAGAGGCTCCAGCCTCAGGGCACAGTGTAGGAGGGGGCACAGGGCGAGGAAGAGGCGAGAGAGGCTCCAGCCTCAGGGCACAGTGTAAGGCAGGGGGCGCAGGGCAGGGTAGAGGCAGAGGTGAGAGAGACTCCAGCCTCAGGGCGCAGTGTAGGAGGGGCGCAGGGCAGGGCCGAGGCGAGAGAGGCTCCAGCCTCGGGGCACAGTGTAGGAGGGGGCGCACAACACACTCAGCTATTAATCCCATCACCCTCCTCCCTCCCTCCCAATAACATCACACACTATAATAAAGTACAGGGCCAGGCAGAGAGGCTCCACCCTCAGGGCACAGTGTAGGAGGGGGCGCACAACACACTCAGCTATTAATCCCATTACCCTCCCTCCCAATAACATCACACACTATAATACAGTACAGGGCCAGGCAGAGAGGCTCCACCCTCAGGGCACAGTGTAGGAGGGGGCTGAGGTGCATTTCACACTGGCGCGGTGCGGCATTTTACCGCAGCTTACCGCTAGAGCAATGCAAGTCTATGGGACATATCACACTTCGCTCGGAAGTAGCTAATTTGACACAAGCACAAACCTACGTTAACGTGTGGCTCTAGCAGCGACTTGCAGTAACGTACTGCGGACCACAAGTCATGTAAGTCTATAGCGGGGGAAGTTTAAAAACAACCGCTGCAAGTGTTACGCCTCGCGCATGCTCAGGAGCGTATTTTAGCATTACACTTCCGCGTAGGTCACCGACTCGGCCAGAGGAAATGAGCGGCACTTCCTGTTTGGCCTGCTGCCAGGCGGGGACTACTGCGTATTAACACAGTAATCCTGAAAGGCTTGCACCACAACCGCAGGTACGTAGTGTGAATCCGACCTCCGGCCTGCTCAATAAGAGGCAGATAAATCTAAGCTCAGAATTTATGCAGCTTGTAAATGGACCAATCACCTTGCAGCTCAGCTTCATGTGATGGTTTGTTTTTAGGGTGCCATCCCGGGTGGGGTGGGGGGGGTTGGAGGGTCTCCTGATCTGTGCAGGGACACGGGGGCAGCACAACAGTCAGGTAAATATAACGTGTTCTAATCAATATTCTGCAGGAGAACAGAGGCGCCAAAAGGATAAAAGGAAGCTAAATGAGCTTAAAAACTAAATTCTTGGTAAATAGAGGAGGTAGTGGTGGACTTACCTCCTCCAAGTAGACACACAACAACTGTAGTAATGACAGTCAATATATTTTATTTATGAACTCCAAATATGCAACGCGTTTCGCAGGTTTGATGCCGCTTCATCAGGCAATAACAACGGAGCAATAGCATATGGGGTCAGTAGAAGAGCCAGGCACCTTTGTTCTAATCCATGGACACCTCTGTCATCACGTTCCCCTGTATAACCCCCATTTATCATCCCCTGCAGATGAATGTGGACAGGGCTGTGCTGTGGTGGATGGAATGTTTCTGCACTTGGCCTGAACCTGCATGTAGTTTACACGCTCTCCTGTGTGTAGTGTTACTCGGATACCCCCAATCACCAATTCGAGTAAATCCGGCAACAGCAGAATCGACATCCGGATATGCCGTGATTTGTAATTTGAATTGGAGCGCCGAATTGGACTCGGATTTTAGCCGTGATTACATGTAGAATCCGTGACCACGGCCATGATCTGGATTTGACTTTAACGTTAATAGCAAATCCCCCCTACATGCTACAATCACCAAAATTGCATGGATTATACAGGTGATCAGTGGCTGCAACTTGAATTTTTTTTTTCAAAAAGACCTTATAGTTTTTAAGAAAATGAATTTGTAGTTTCAAAGGAAAAAAAGTATTCGTGATTAAAAAACGCCAAAACCTGCTGATTTTAGTGGTTAATTGCAAAGCCCCTTTACTTTCTAGAATCACCAGATTTGCAGGTTACGTTAAGTAGAACAGTGGGAACAAGAGGACATTTTTTTTTTTCACAAAGACCTTATAGTTTTTGAGAAAATCGTAAGGAAGTTTCAAAGGAACAAAGTATATGTGTAAATGTGGTAAATACATTAACTGTCATTTACCGCATTTAAATGTATACGGTTTTCCTTTCAAACTTTAAAATCGATTTTCTTCAGAAACCATCAGGTCTTTTGTGTGGGGGTTCCTCTAATATACAGGGGTGTTCCTGTAACACTGTAACTTCCACATCTGGCAGGCCATCAGATGCTAAAGGTGGCCATACACTGGTCGATTTGCTATCAGATCGACCAACAGATAGATCCCTCTCTGATCGAATCTGCTGTCGATCGGTGGGTAATCGGCTAGTGTATGGCCAGCTTTAGTCATGGGAAGGGCTCTTTCCAGCCAGAGACATTATATGGATGTGTCTTATCACATATTAGCTATACAGCAGACCGCGTAGCAGCAGTAGATGGTTTTATGATCAGCAGGAGAGCTATGCGGATGAGAAGAGCCAGGCATAGTCATGTTGTATTGTGAAAGTCATCAGGCGTACAGCCGCAGGTATCCCGAGAGTAATTACAGGCGCCCGACGCACAGAAATGCCCCTCCAGGGGTTATATTGTGATGCCACATTCTGGGTGTGCCCAGCAACTCCCCCTGCTGGTCACACTGCTGTATTTCCTGCAGGTCACATGACCCCGGGCTCAGGCTGATCTATGTCCTCTGCTTACTGTGAAGGATGAGGAAATGTGATGCCTTCAGGTGAAAGTCTCACTTCAGCAATGAACTAAGCAAATGGAATCTTAAAGGGCAACTGAAGTGAGAGGGATATGTAGGCTGCCATATTTCTTCCCTTTTAAACAACGCTTATTGCCTGGCTGTCCTGCTGATCTTCTGCCTCCAATACTTTCAGCTATAACCCCTGAACAAGCATGCAGCAGATTAGGTGCTCTGACTGCAGTGTGACTGGAGTAGCTACATGCTTGTTTCAGGTGTGTGAGTCAAACACTACTGCAGCCAAATAGACCAGCAGGGCTGCCAGGCAACTGGTATTGTCTAACAGGAAATAAATATGGCAGCCTCCGTATCCCTCTCACTTCAGGTGTCCGTTAAAGTGTTCCAGAGATCATGAAATAGAAAGAATCGATACTTACCCAGGGCTTCCCCCAGCCCCATAAACACTGCGAGTCCCTCACCATCCTCAGCCCCGGTAATCGGCTCAGCCGCGTCCAGTCTGGCTCTTCTGCACATAAGCGGGAGGTCCACGCATGTGTAGAAGTCCCAGACTGGACCTGATTGAGCCAGTTACCGGTGCTGAGGACAGCGAGGGACTCACACTTGTTTACACTTTTGCTGCTGCCTTGAGGATTCCATTTTAAGGCTTCTTTCTCTATTGATTTGTCCTTGCAGAGAGTACGGCCGATCCATCTCCACTTTCTGCATCAGATCTTGGGTTCTTTCCCACAGCTCTTTATTGGAAATCACATTTGTCCACCAGATGTTTATTAGTCTTCGAAGGCAGCGGTTTATAAAGGTTTGGAGACTGCTTGTTGTCTCTGCTGTCACCTTCCATGTCTCACATACATACAGAAGGACTGTCTTCACGTTACTCTGCAATATTCTCAGTTTCCATATTGTGGAAATATCATGGGATCTCCATATTTGATACAGTTGTAAGATACTCTATGCTGGGCTCACAATACTCCCACCAAGGGCACAGAATAAGGGGGTGCAGAGGTTGCAACTACATCGGGGCCCTTGGGACAGAGGGGCCCTCCCTCAACCACAGTATTAGCTCTCTATTGGTCCTGTGCTGGTAATGATCACTTCTATAGACACTTTGATTAGTGGTAATCATTAACAAGCTGTTCCCCATCCCCTTCTTGCACCTCTGACACTGCAGTTGCCATTGGCAGGTTTTGGTGCGCCGTACCAATTGTTATGTATAGAATGCTGGGGGGCCCCATTGTAAAACTTGCATCGGGCCCACAGCTCCTTAGCTACGCCACTGACTCCCACTTTGTCTACAAGTTATCTGCATACAGTGAAGACACCTGGGAGCCTGAAATCTTTCTCTTTTAGCTGCAGTGTATAATAATCTGTGCAGGTAGACAGTAATAGGACAGGCAGTAATAAGATGGGTGTCAGTGGAGGGGTGTACTGACTTATGTGAGCTGCTGTGTATAATAATCTGTGCAGGTGGATAGTAATAGGACAGGCAGTAATAAGATGGGCTCTCTCAGTGGAGGGGTGTACTGACTTATGTGAGCTGCGGTGTATAATAATCTGTGCAGGTGGATAGTAATAGGACAGGCAGTAATAAGATGGGCTCTCTCAGTGGAGGGGTGTACTGACTTATGTGAGCTGCGGTGTATAATAATCTGTGCAGGTAGATAGTAATAGGACAGGCAGTAATAAGATGGGTGTCAGTGGAGGGGTGTACTGACTTATGTGAGCTGCGGTGTATAATAATCTGTGCAGGTAGATAGTAATAGGACAGGCAGCAATAAGATGGGCTCTCTCAGTGGAGGGGTGTACTGACTTATGTGAGCTGCGGTGTATAATAATCTGTGCAGGTAGATAGTAATAGGACAGGCAGCAATAAGATGGGCTCTCTCAGTGGAGGGGTGTACTGACTTATGTGAGCTGCGGTGTATAATAATCTGTGCAGGTAGATAGTAATAGGACAGGCAGTAATAAGATGGGTGTCAGTGGAGGGGTGTACTGACTTATGTGAGCTGCGGTGTATAATAATCTGTGCAGGTAGATAGTAATAGGACAGGCAGTAATAAGATGGGCTCTCTCAGTGGAGGGGTGTACTGACTTATGTGAGCTGCGGTGTATAATAATCTGTGCAGGTAGACAGTAATAGGACAGGCAGTAATAAGATGGGTGTCAGTGGAGGGGTGTACTGACTTATGTGAGCTGCGGTGTATAATAATCTGTGCAGGTAGATAGTAATAGGACAGACAGCAATAAGATGGGCTCTCTCAGTGGAGGGGTGTACTGACTTATGTGAGCTGCGGTGTATAATAATCTGTGCAGGTAGACAGTAATAAGATGGGCTCTCTCAGTGGAGGGGTGTACTGACTTATGTGAGCTGCGGTGTATAATAATCTGTGCAGGTGGATAGTAATAGGACAGGCAGTAATAAGATGGGTGTCAGTGGAGGGGTGTACTGACTTATGTGAGCTGCGGTGTATAATAATCTGTGCAGGTAGACAGTAATAAGATGGGCTCTCTCAGTGGAGGGGTGTACTGACTTATGTGAGCTGCGGTGTATAATAATCTGTGCAGGTAGACAGTAATAAGATGGGCTCTCTCAGTGGAGGGGTGTACTGACTTATGTGAGCTGCGGTGTATAATAATCTGTGCAGGTAGACAGTAATAAGATGGGCTCTCTCAGTGGAGGGGTGTACTGACTTATGTGAGCTGCGGTGTATAATAATCTGTGCAGGTAGTCAGTAATAGGACAGGCAGTAATAAGATGGGTGTCAGTGGAGGGGTGTACTGACTTATGTGAGCTGCGGTGTATAATAATCTGTGCAGGGGGACAGTAATAGGACAGGCAGTAATAAGATGGCTGTCAGTGGAGGGGTGTACTGACTTATGTGAGCTGCTGTGTATAATAATCTGTGCAGGTAGATAGTAATAGGACAGGCAGTAATAAGATGGGTGTCAGTGGAGGGGTGTACTGACTTATGTGAGCTGCGGTGTATAATAATCTGTGCAGGTGGATAGTAATAGGACAGGCAGTAATAAGATGGGCTCTCTCAGTGGAGGGGTGTACTGACTTATGTGAGCTGCTGTGTATAATAATCTGTGCAGGTAGATAGTAATAGGACAGGCAGTAATAAGATGGGCTCTCTCAGTGGAGGGGTGTACTGACTTATGTGAGCTGCGGTGTATAATAATCTGTGCAGGTGGATAGTAATAGGACAGGCAGTAATAAGATGGGCTCTCTCAGTGGAGGGGTGTACTGACTTATGTGAGCTGCGGTGTATAATAATCTGTGCAGGGGGACAGTAATAGGACAGGCAGTAATAAGATGGGTGTCAGTGGAGGGGTGTACTGACTTATGTGAGCTGCTGTGTATAATAATCTGTGCAGGTAGATAGTAATAGGACAGGCAGTAATAAGATGGGTGTCAGTGGAGGGGTGTACTGACTTATGTGAGCTGCGGTGTATAATAATCTGTGCAGGTAGATAGTAATAGGACAGGCAGTAATAAGATGGGCTCTCTCAGTGGAGGGGTGTACTGACTTATGTGAGCTGCGGTGTATAATAATCTGTGCAGGTGGACAGTAATAGGACAGGCAGTAATAAGATGGCTGTCAGTGGAGGGGTGTACTGACTTATGTGAGCTGCTGTGTATAATAATCTGTGCAGGTAGACAGTAATAGGACAGGCAGTAATAAGATGGGTGTCAGTGGAGGGGTGTACTGACTTATGTGAGCTGCTGTGTATAATAATCTGTGCAGGTGGATAGTAATAGGACAGGCAGTAATAAGATGGGTGTCAGTGGAGGGGTGTACTGACTTATGTGAGCTGCTGTGTATAATAATCTGTGCAGGTAGATAGTAATAGGACAGGCAGTAATAAGATGGGCTCTCTCAGTGGAGGGGTGTACTGACTTATGTGAGCTGCTGTGTATAATAATCTGTGCAGGTAGATAGTAATAGGACAGGCAGTAATAAGATGGCTGTCAGTGGAGGGGTGTACTGACTTATGTGAGCTGCGGTGTATAATAATCTGTGCAGGTGGACAGTAATAGGACAGGCAGTAATAAGATGGCTGTCAGTGGAGGGGTGTACTGACTTATGTGAGCTGCGGTGTATAATAATCTGTGCAGGGGGACAGTAATAGGACAGGCAGTAATAAGATGGGTGTCAGTGGAGGGGTATACTGACTTATGTGAGCTGCGGTGTATAATAATCTGTGCAGGTAGACAGTAATAGGACAGGCAGTAATAAGATGGGCTCTCAGTGGAGGGGTGTACTGACTTATGTGAGCTGTGGTGTATAATAATCTGTGCAGGTGGATAGTAATAGGACAGGCAGTAATAAGATGGGTGTCAGTGGAGGGGTGTACTGACTTATGTGAGCTGCGGTGTATAATAATCTGTGCAGGTGGACAGTAATAGGACAGGCAGTAATAAGATGGGCTCTCTCAGTGGAGGGGTGTACTGACTTATGTGAGCTGCCGTGTATAATAATCTGTGCAGGTGGATAGTAATAGGACAGGCAGTAATAAGATGGGCTCTCTCAGTGGAGGGGTGTACTGACTTATGTGAGCTGCGGTGTATAATAATCTGTGCAGGTGGATAGTAATAGGACAGGCAGTAATAAGATGGGTGTCAGTGGAGGGGTGTACTGACTTATGTGAGCTGCGGTGTATAATAATCTGTGCAGGTAGACAGTAATAGGACAGGCAGTAATAAGATGGGTGTCAGTGGAGGGGTGTACTGACTTATGTGAGCTGCGGTGTATAATAATCTGTGCAGGTAGATAGTAATAGGACAGGCAGTAATAAGATGGCTGTCAGTGGAGGGGTGTACTGACTTATGTGAGCTGCTGTGTATAATAATCTGTGCAGGTAGATAGTAATAGGACAGGCAGTAATAAGATGGCTGTCAGTGGAGGGGTGTACTGACTTATGTGAGCTGCGGTGTATAATAATCTGTGCAGGTGGATAGTAATAGGACAGGCAGTAATAAGATGGGTGTCAGTGGAGGGGTGTACTGACTTATGTGAGCTGCGGTGTATAATAATCTGTGCAGGTAGATAGTAATAGGACAGGCAGTAATAAGATGGGTGTCAGTGGAGGGGTGTACTGACTTATGTGAGCTGCGGTGTATAATAATCTGTGCAGGTAGACAGTAATAGGACAGGCAGTAATAAGATGGGTGTCAGTGGAGGGGTGTACTGACTTATGTGAGCTGCAGTGTATAATAATCTGTGCAGGTGGATAGTAATAGGACAGGCAGTAATAAGATGGGTGTCAGTGGAGGGGTGTACTGACTTATGTGAGCTGCGGTGTATAATAATCTGTGCAGGTGGATAGTAATAGGACAGGCAGTAATAAGATGGGCTCTCTCAGTGGAGGGGTGTACTGACTTATGTGAGCTGCGGTGTATAATAATCTGTGCAGGTGGACAGTAATAGGACAGGCAGTAATAAGATGGCTGTCAGTGGAGGGGTGTACTGACTTATGTGAGCTGCTGTGTATAATAATCTGTGCAGGTAGATAGTAATAGGACAGGCAGTAATAAGATGGGTGTCAGTGGAGGGGTGTACTGACTTATGTGAGCTGCTGTGTATAATAATCTGTGCAGGTAGACAGTAATAGGACAGGCAGTAATAAGATGGGTGTCAGTGGAGGGGTGTACTGACTTATGTGAGCTGCTGTGTATAATAATCTGTGCAGGTAGATAGTAATAGGACAGGCAGTAATAAGATGGGCTCTCTCAGTGGAGGGGTGTACTGACTTATGTGAGCTGCGGTGTATAATAATCTGTGCAGGTGGACAGTAATAGGACAGGCAGTAATAAGATGGCTGTCAGTGGAGGGGTGTACTGACTTATGTGAGCTGCTGTGTATAATAATCTGTGCAGGTAGACAGTAATAGGACAGGCAGTAATAAGATGGGTGTCAGTGGAGGGGTGTACTGACTTATGTGAGCTGCTGTGTATAATAATCTGTGCAGGTAGACAGTAATAGGACAGGCAGTAATAAGATGGGTGTCAGTGGAGGGGTGTACTGACTTATGTGAGCTGCGGTGTATAATAATCTGTGCAGGTGGATAGTAATAGGACAGGCAGTAATAAGATGGGTGTCAGTGGAGGGGTGTACTGACTTATGTGAGCTGCAGTGTATAATAATCTGTGCAGGTGGATAGTAATAGGACAGGCAGTAATAAGATGGGTGTCAGTGGAGGGGTGTACTGACTTATGTGAGCTGCTGTGTATAATAATCTGTGCAGGTGGATAGTAATAGGACAGGCAGTAATAAGATGGGTGTCAGTGGAGGGGTGTACTGACTTATGTGAGCTGCTGTGTATAATAATCTGTGCAGGTAGATAGTAATAGGACAGGCAGTAATAAGATGGGCTCTCTCAGTGGAGGGGTGTACTGACTTATGTGAGCTGCTGTGTATAATAATCTGTGCAGGTAGATAGTAATAGGACAGGCAGTAATAAGATGGCTGTCAGTGGAGGGGTGTACTGACTTATGTGAGCTGCGGTGTATAATAATCTGTGCAGGTGGACAGTAATAGGACAGGCAGTAATAAGATGGCTGTCAGTGGAGGGGTGTACTGACTTATGTGAGCTGCGGTGTATAATAATCTGTGCAGGGGGACAGTAATAGGACAGGCAGTAATAAGATGGGTGTCAGTGGAGGGGTGTACTGACTTATGTGAGCTGCGGTGTATAATAATCTGTGCAGGTAGACAGTAATAGGACAGGCAGTAATAAGATGGGTGTCAGTGGAGGGGTGTACTGACTTATGTGAGCTGCGGTGTATAATAATCTGTGCAGGTGGATAGTAATAGGACAGGCAGTAATAAGATGGCTGTCAGTGGAGGGGTGTACTGACTTATGTGAGCTGCGGTGTATAATAATCTGTGCAGGTAGACAGTAATAGGACAGGCAGTAATAAGATGGGTGTCAGTGGAGGGGTGTACTAACTTATGTGAGCTGCGGTGTATAATAATCTGTGCAGGTGGACAGTAATAGGACAGGCAGTAATAAGATGGGCTCTCTCAGTGGAGGGGTGTACTGACTTATGTGAGCTGCGGTGTATAATAATCTGTGCAGGTAGACAGTAATAGGACAGGCAGTAATAAGATGGGTGTCAGTGGAGGGGTGTACTGACTTATGTGAGCTGCTGTGTATAATAATCTGTGCAGGTGGATAGTAATAGGACAGGCAGTAATAAGATGGGTGTCAGTGGAGGGGTGTACTGACTTATGTGAGCTGCGGTGTATAATAATCTGTGCAGGTGGACAGTAATAGGACAGGCAGTAATAAGATGGGCTCTCTCAGTGGAGGGGTGTACTGACTTATGTGAGCTGCGGTGTATAATAATCTGTGCAGGTGGATAGTAATAGGACAGGCAGTAATAAGATGGGCTCTCTCAGTGGAGGGGTGTACTGACTTATGTGAGCTGCGGTGTATAATAATCTGTGCAGGTGGATAGTAATAGGACAGGCAGTAATAAGATGGGTGTCAGTGGAGGGGTGTACTGACTTATGTGAGCTGCGGTGTATAATAATCTGTGCAGGTAGACAGTAATAGGACAGGCAGTAATAAGATGGGTGTCAGTGGAGGGGTGTACTGACTTATGTGAGCTGCGGTGTATAATAATCTATGCAGGTAGATAGTAATAGGACAGGCAGTAATAAGATGGCTGTCAGTGGAGGGGTGTACTGACTTATGTGAGCTGCGGTGTATAATAATCTGTGCAGGTGGATAGTAATAGGACAGGCAGCAATAAGATGGGTGTCAGTGGAGGGGTGTACTGACTTATGTGAGCTGCGGTGTATAATAATCTGTGCAGGTGGATAGTAATAGGACAGGCAGTAATAAGATGGCTGTCAGTGGAGGGGTGTACTGACTTATGTGAGCTGCGGTGTATAATAATCTGTGCAGGTGGATAGTAATAGGACAGGCAGCAATAAGATGGGTGTCAGTGGAGGGGTGTACTGACTTATGTGAGCTGCGGTGTATAATAATCTGTGCAGGTGGACAGTAATAGGACAGGCAGTAATAAGATGGCTGTCAGTGGAGGGGTGTACTGACTTATGTGAGCTGCGGTGTATAATAATCTGTGCAGGTGGATAGTAATAGGACAGGCAGCAATAAGATGGGTGTCAGTGGAGGGGTGTACTGACTTATGTGAGCTGCAGTGTATAATAATCTGTGCAGGTAGATAGTAATAGGACAGGCAGTAATAAGATGGCTGTCAGTGGAGGGGTGTACTGACTTATGTGAGCTGCGGTGTATAATAATCTGTGCAGGTGGATAGTAATAGGACAGGCAGCAATAAGATGGGTGTCAGTGGAGGGGTGTACTGACTTATGTGAGCTGCGGTGTATAATAATCTGTGCAGGTGGACAGTAATAGGACAGGCAGTAATAAGATGGCTGTCAGTGGAGGACTGTACTGACTTATGTGAGCTGCCGTGTATAATAATCTGTGCAGGTAGATAGTAATAGGACAGGCAGTAATAAGATGGGCTCTCTCAGTGGAGGGGTGTACTGACTTATGTGAGCTGCTGTGTATAATAATCTGTGCAGGTAGATAGTAATAGGACAGGCAGTAATAAGATGGGCTCTCTCAGTGGAGGGGTGTACTGACTTATGTGAGCTGCGGTGTATAATAATCTGTGCAGGTGGATAGTAATAGGACAGGCAGTAATAAGATGGGCTCTCACTGGAGGGGTGTACTGACTTATGTGAGCTGCGGTGTATAATAATCTGTGCAGGTGGATAGTAATAGGACAGGCAGTAATAAGATGGGTGTCAGTGGAGGGGTGTACTGACTTATGTGAGCTGCGGTGTATAATAATCTGTGCAGGTGGATAGTAATAGGACAGACAGTAATAAGATGGGTGTCAGTGGAGGGGTGTACTGACTTATGTGAGCTGCGGTGTATAATAATCTGTGCAGGTAGATAGTAATAGGACAGACAGTAATAAGATGGGCTCTCTCAGTGGAGGGGTGTACTGACTTATGTGAGCTGCGGTGTATAATAATCTGTGCAGGTAGATAGTAATAGGACAGGCAGTAATAAGATGGGTGTCAGTGGAGGGGTGTACTGACTTATGTGAGCTGCGGTGTATAATAATCTGTGCAGGTGGACAGTAATAGGACAGGCAGTAATAAGATGGGTGTCAGTGGAGGGGTGTACTGACTTATGTGAACTGCAGTGTATAATAATCTGTGCAGGTGGATAGTAATAGGACAGGCAGTAATAAGATGGGTGTCAGTGGAGGGGTGTACTGACTTATGTGAGCTGCTGTGTATAATAATCTGTGCAGGTGGATAGTAATAGGACAGGCAGTAATAAGATGGGCTCTCTCAGTGGAGGGGTGTACTGACTTATGTGAGCTGCGGTGTATAATAATCTGTGCAGGTGGACAGTAATAGGACAGGCAGTAATAAGATGGCTGTCAGTGGAGGGGTGTACTGACTTATGTGAGCTGCTGTGTATAATAATCTGTGCAGGTAGACAGTAATAGGACAGGCAGTAATAAGATGGGTGTCAGTGGAGGGGTGTACTGACCTATGTGAGCTGCGGTGTATAATAATCTGTGCAGGTGGATAGTAATAGGACAGACAGTAATAAGATGGGTGTCAGTGGAGGGGTGTACTGACTTATGTGAGCTGCTGTGTATAATAATCTGTGCAGGTAGATAGTAATAGGACAGGCAGTAATAAGATGGGTGTCAGTGGAGGGGTGTACTGACTTATGTGAGCTGCGGTGTATAATAATCTGTGCAGGTGGATAGTAATAGGACAGACAGTAATAAGATGGCTGTCAGTGGAGGGGTGTACTGACTTATGTGAGCTGCGGTGTATAATAATCTGTGCAGGTGGATAGTAATAGGACAGGCAGTAATAAGATGGGCTCTCTCAGTGGAGGGGTGTACTGACTTATGTGAGCTGCGGTGTATAATAATCTGTGCAGGTGGACAGTAATAGGACAGGCAGTAATAAGATGGCTGTCAGTGGAGGGGTGTACTGACTTATGTGAGCTGCTGTGTATAATAATCTGTGCAGGTAGACAGTAATAGGACAGGCAGTAATAAGATGGGTGTCAGTGGAGGGGTGTACTGACTTATGTGAGCTGCAGTGTATAATAATCTGTGCAGGTGGATAGTAATAGGACAGGCAGTAATAAGATGGGTGTCAGTGGAGGGGTGTACTGACTTATGTGAGCTGCTGTGTATAATAATCTGTGCAGGTAGATAGTAATAGGACAGGCAGTAATAAGATGGGTGTCAGTGGAGGGGTGTACTGACTTATGTGAGCTGCTGTGTATAATAATCTGTGCAGGGGGATAGTAATAGGACAGGCAGTAATAAGATGGCTGTCAGTGGAGGGGTGTACTGACTTATGTGAGCTGCTGTGTATAATAATCTGTGCAGGTAGACAGTAATAGGACAGGCAGTAATAAGATGGGTGTCAGTGGAGGGGTGTACTGACTTATGTGAGCTGCAGTGTATAATAATCTGTGCAGGTGGATAGTAATAGGACAGGCAGTAATAAGATGGGTGTCAGTGGAGGGGTGTACTGACTTATGTGAGCTGCAGTGTATAATAATCTGTGCAGGTGGATAGTAATAGGACAGGCAGTAATAAGATGGGTGTCAGTGGAGGGGTGTACTGACTTATGTGAGCTGCTGTGTATAATAATCTGTGCAGGTAGATAGTAATAGGACAGGCAGTAATAAGATGGCTGTCAGTGGAGGGGTGTACTGACTTATGTGAGCTGCTGTGTATAATAATCTGTGCAGGTAGATAGTAATAGGACAGGCAGTAATAAGATGGGTGTCAGTGGAGGGGTGTACTGACTTATGTGAGCTGCTGTGTATAATAATCTGTGCAGGGGGATAGTAATAGGACAGGCAGTAATAAGATGGCTGTCAGTGGAGGGGTGTACTGACTTATGTGAGCTGCTGTGTATAATAATCTGTGCAGGTAGACAGTAATAGGACAGGCAGTAATAAGATGGGTGTCAGTGGAGGGGTGTACTGACTTATGTGAGCTGCTGTGTATAATAATCTGTGCAGGTGGATAGTAATAGGACAGGCAGTAATAAGATGGGTGTCAGTGGAGGGGTGTACTGACTTATGTGAGCTGCTGTGTATAATAATCTGTGCAGGTAGATAGTAATAGGACAGGCAGTAATAAGATGGGCTCTCTCAGTGGAGGGGTGTACTGACTTATGTGAGCTGCGGTGTATAATAATCTGTGCAGGTGGACAGTAATAGGACAGGCAGTAATAAGATGGCTGTCAGTGGAGGGGTGTACTGACTTATGTGAGCTGCTGTGTATAATAATCTGTGCAGGTGGATAGTAATAGGACAGGCAGTAATAAGATGGGCTCTCTCAGTGGAGGGGTGTACTGACTTATGTGAGCTGCGGTGTATAATAATCTGTGCAGGTAGACAGTAATAGGACAGGCAGTAATAAGATGGGTGTCAGTGGAGGGGTGTACTGACTTATGTGAGCTGCTGTGTATAATAATCTGTGCAGGTGGATAGTAATAGGACAGGCAGTAATAAGATGGGTGTCAGTGGAGGGGTGTACTGACTTATGTGAGCTGCGGTGTATAATAATCTGTGCAGGTGGATAGTAATAGGACAGGCAGTAATAAGATGGGTGTCAGTGGAGGGGTGTACTGACTTATGTGAGCTGCGGTGTATAATAATCTGTGCAGGTGGATAGTAATAGGACAGGCAGTAATAAGATGGGCTCTCTCAGTGGAGGGGTGTACTGACTTATGTGAGCTGCGGTGTATAATAATCTGTGCAGGTAGATAGTAATAGGACAGGCAGTAATAAGATGGGCTCTCTCAGTGGAGGGGTGTACTGACTTATGTGAGCTGCGGTGTATAATAATCTGTGCAGGTGGATAGTAATAGGACAGGCAGTAATAAGATGGGTGTCAGTGGAGGGGTGTACTGACTTATGTGAGCTGCTGTGTATAATAATCTGTGCAGGTGGATAGTAATAGGACAGGCAGTAATAAGATGGGCTCTCTCAGTGGAGGGGTGTACTGACTTATGTGAGCTGCGGTGTATAATAATCTGTGCAGGTAGATAGTAATAGGACAGGCAGTAATAAGATGGGCTCTCTCAGTGGAGGGGTGTACTGACTTATGTGAGCTGCGGTGTATAATAATCTGTGCAGGTGGATAGTAATAGGACAGGCAGTAATAAGATGGGTGTCAGTGGAGGGGTGTACTGACTTATGTGAGCTGCGGTGTATAATAATCTGTGCAGGTGGACAGTAATAGGACAGGCAGTAATAAGATGGGTGTCAGTGGAGGGGTGTACTGACTTATGTGAGCTGTGGTGTATAATATTCTGTGCAGGTGGATAGTAATAGGACAGGCAGTAATAAGATGGGCTCTCTCAGTGGAGGGGTGTACTGACTTATGTGAGCTGCGGTGTATAATAATCTGTGCAGGGGGATAGTAATAGGACAGGCAGTAATAAGATGGGTGTCAGTGGAGGGGTGTACTGACTTATGTGAGCTGCGGTGTATAATAATCTGTGCAGGTAGACAGTAATAGGACAGACAGTAATAAGATGGGCTCTCTCAGTGGAGGGGTGTACTGACTTATGTGAGCTGCGGTGTATAATAATCTGTGCAGGGGGACAGTAATAGGATAGACAGTAATAAGATGGGTGTCAGTGGAGGGGTGTACTGACTTATGTGAGCTGCGGTGTATAATAATCTGTGCAGGTAGTCAGTAATAGGACAGACAGTAATAAGATGGGTGTCAGTGGAGGGGTGTACTGACTTATGTGAGCTGCGGTGTATAATAATCTGTGCAGGTAGATAGTAATAGGACAGGCAGTAATAAGATGGGTGTCAGTGGAGGGGTGTACTGACTTATGTGAGCTGCGGTGTATAATAATCTGTGCAGGTGGACAGTAATAGGACAGGCAGTAATAAGATGGGTGTCAGTGGAGGGGTGTACTGACTTATGTGAGCTGCGGTGTATAATAATCTGTGCAGGTGGACAGTAATAGGACAGGCAGTAATAAGATGGGTGTCAGTGGAGGGGTGTACTGACTTATGTGAGCTGCTGTGTATAATAATCTGTGCAGGTAGATAGTAATAGGACAGACAGTAATAAGATGGGCTCTCTCAGTGGAGGGGTGTACTGACTTATGTGAGCTGCGGTGTATAATAATCTGTGCAGGTAGATAGTAATAGGACAGGCAGTAATAAGATGGGTGTCAGTGGAGGGGTGTACTGACTTATGTGAGCTGCGGTGTATAATAATCTGTGCAGGTGGACAGTAATAGGACAGGCAGTAATAAGATGGGTGTCAGTGGAGGGGTGTACTGACTTATGTGAGCTGCTGTGTATAATAATCTGTGCAGGTAGATAGTAATAGGACAGACAGTAATAAGATGGGCTCTCTCAGTGGAGGGGTGTACTGACTTATGTGAGCTGCGGTGTATAATAATCTGTGCAGGTGGATAGTAATAGGACAGGCAGTAATAAGATGGGTGTCAGTGGAGGGGTGTACTGACTTATGTGAGCTGCGGTGTATAATAATCTGTGCAGGTAGATAGTAATAGGACAGACAGTAATAAGATGGGCTCTCTCAGTGGAGGGGTGTACTGACTTATGTGAGCTGCGGTGTATAATAATCTGTGCAGGTGGATAGTAATAGGACAGGCAGTAATAAGATGGGTGTCAGTGGAGGGGTGTACTGACTTATGTGAGCTGCTGTGTATAATAATCTGTGCAGGTAGACAGTAATAGGACAGGCAGTAATAAGATGGGCTCTCTCAGTGGAGGGGTGTACTGACTTATGTGAGCTGCGGTGTATAATAATCTGTGCAGGTAGATAGTAATAGGACAGGCAGTAATAAGATGGGTGTCAGTGGAGGGGTGTACTGACTTATGTGAGCTGCTGTGTATAATAATCTGTGCAGGTAGATAGTAATAGGACAGGCAGTAATAAGATGGGTGTCAGTGGAGGGGTGTACTGACTTATGTGAGCTGCGGTGTATAATAATCTGTGCAGGGGGATAGTAATAGGACAGGCAGTAATAAGATGGGTGTCAGTGGAGGTGTGTACTGACTTATGTGAGCTGCGGTGTATAATAATCTGTGCAGGTGGATAGTAATAGGACAGACAGTAATAAGATGGGTGTCAGTGGAGGGGTGTACTGACTTATGTGAGCTGCGGTGTATAATAATCTGTGCAGGTGGATAGTAATAGGACAGACAGTAATAAGATGGGCTCTCTCAGTGGAGGGGTGTACTGACTTATGTGAGCTGCGGTGTATAATAATCTGTGCAGGTGGATAGTAATAGGACAGGCAGTAATAAGGTGGGTGTCAGTGGAGGGGTGTACTGACTTATGTGAGCTGCGGTGTATAATAATCTGTGCAGGTGGATAGTAATAGGACAGGCAGTAATAAGATGGCTGTCAGTGGAGGGGTGTACTGACTTATGTGAGCTGCGGTGTATAATAATCTGTGCAGGTGGATAGTAATAGGACAGGCAGTAATAAGATGGGTGTCAGTGGAGGGGTGTACTGACTTATGTGAGCTGCGGTGTATAATAATCTGTGCAGGTGGATAGTAATAGGACAGGCAGTAATAAGATAGGCTCTCTCAGTGGAGGGGTGTACTGACTTATGTGAGCTGCGGTGTATAATAATCTGTGCAGGTGGATAGTAATAGGACAGGCAGTAATAAGATGGGCTCTCTCAGTGGAGGGGTGTACTGACTTATGTGAGCTGCTGTGTATAATAATCTGTGCAGGTGGACAGTAATAGGACAGGCAGTAATAAGATGGGCTCTCTCAGTGGAGGGGTGTACTGACTTATGTGAGCTGCCGTGTATAATAATCTGTGCAGGTAGACAGTAATAAGATGGGTGTCAGTGGAGGGGTGTACTGACTTATGTGAGCTGCGGTGTATAATAATCTGTGCAGGTAGATAGTAATAGGACAGGCAGTAATAAGATGGCTGTCAGTGGAGGGGTGTACTGACTTATGTGAGCTGCGGTGTATAATAATCTGTGCAGTAATAAGATGGGCTCTCTCAGTGGAGGGGTGTACTGACTTATGTGAGCTGCTGTGTATAATAATCTGTGCAGTAATAAGATGGGCTCTCTCAGTGGAGGGGTGTACTGACTTATGTGAGCTGTGGTGTATAATAATCTGTGCAGTAATAAGATGGGCTCTCTCAGTGGAGGGGTGTACTGACTTATGTGAGCTGCTGTGTATAATACTCTGTGCAGTAATAAGATGGGCTCTCTCAGTGAAGCAGCTGATAGAGCAGGTTTATGTGGGTCAGTGAGCGCTGGATAATGTCTACTATTATTAATAGCTTCTCAGGGTCGCTATATCATCCTCCGCATATGTACATCTTCCTATGATGGATGGGATCAATTAGGAATCCCCTCAGCCAGGCGCACAGAGCCTCCCCCGCCTCCAGCAACATCCAGATCAGCGACCAGCAACTGGCCAGGCTCAGTACCAGCTGAGTTCTGTGGGGCTCAGAGAACTGCCAGAGGGATGTGGGGCTCAGCACTGAGGGGAGGAGTAGTGCCATAGGGAGTAGCTGGGCATGTGCGCCGTAGGGACTGGCGGGGATGCGTGCCTTAGGGAGAAGTAGCGGGCATACTCGCTGTAGGGAGAGGCGGGGACGCGGGCCGTAGGGAGAGGCGGGGTCGCGGGCAGTAGGGAGTGGCAGGGACGCGGGCCGTAGGGAGAGGCGGGGACGCGGGCCGTAGGGAGAGGCGGGGTCGCGGGCAGTAGGGAGTGGCGGGGACACGGGCCGTAGGGAGTGGCAGGGACGCGGGCCGTAGGGAGAGGCGGGGTCGCGGGCCGTAGGGAGTGGCGGGGACGTGCACTGTGAGGGGAGGCGGAGCGGGGACGCGGGCCGTAGGGACTGGCGGGGATGCTCGCCATAGGGAGTGGCGGGGGCGCGTGCCGTAGGGGGTAGCTGGGCATGCTCGCCGTAGGGAGTGGCGGGGATGCGTGCCTTAGGGAGAAGTAGCGGGCATGCTCGCCGTAGGGAGAGGCGGGGATGCGTGCCATAGGGAGTAGCTGGGCATGCGCGCGGTAGGGAATGGTGAGGATGTGTGCCTTAAGGAGAATTGGCGGGGACGCGGGCCGTAGGGAGAGGTGGGGACGCGCGCCGTAGAGACTGGCGGGGATGCTCGCCGTAGGGAGAGGCGGGGATGCACGCTGTAGGGAGTAGCTGGGCATGCGCGCCGTAGGGACTGGCGGGGATGTGTGCCGTAGGGAGTAGCTGGGCATGCGTGCCGTAGGGAGAAGTAGCGGGCATGCGCGCCGTAGGGAGAGGTGGGGATGCGCGCTGTAGGGACTGGCAGGGTTGCGCGCCTTAGGGAGAAGTAGTGGGCATGCTCGCCGTAGGGAGAGGTGGGGATGCGTGTCTTAGGGAGTAGCTGGGCATGCTCGCCGTAGGGAGAGGTGGGGATGCGCGCCGTAGGGAATAGCTGGGCATGCGCGCCGTAGGGAGAGGTGGGGATGCGCGCCGTAGGGAGTAGCTGGGCATGCGCGCCGTAGGGAGAGGTGGGGACGCGCGCCGTAGGGACTGGCGGGGATTCGTGCCTTAGGGAGAAGTAGCGGGCATGCACGCTGTAGGGAGTGGCAGGGACGCGTGCCGTAGGGAGGGGCAGGGATGCACGCCGTAGGGACTGGCGGGGATGCTTGCCGTAGGGAGAGGCGGGGATGCGCGCTGTAGGGAGTAGCTGGGCATGCGCGCCGTAGAGACTGGCGGGGACGTGCGCCGTAGGGAGTAGCTGGGCATGCTCGCCATAGGGAGTGGCGGAGACGCGGGCCATAGGGAGAGGCGGGGATGCACGCCGTAGGGAGTAGCAGGGCATGCGCGCGGTAGGGACTGGCGGGGATGCTTGCCGTAGGGAGAGGCGGGGATGCGCGCTGTAGGGAGTAGCTGGGCATGCGCGCCGTAGAGACTGGCGGGGATGCTCGCCGTAGGGAGTAGCTGGGCATGCGCGCCGTAGGGAGTAGCTGGGCATGCGCGCCGTAGGGACTGGCAGGGATGCGTGCCTTAGGGAGAAGTAGCAGGCATGCTCGCAGTAGGAAGAGGCGGGGACGTGCGCCGTAGGGAGTAGCTGGGCATGCGCGCCGTAGAGACTGGCGGGGATGCTCGCCGTAGGGAGTAGCTGGGCATGCGCGCCATAGGGAGTAGCTGGGCATGCGCGCCGTAGGGACTGGCAGGGATGCGTGCCTTAGGGAGAAGTAGTAGGCATGCTCGCAGTAGGAAGAGGCGGGGACGTGCGCCGTAGGGAGTAGCTGGGCATGCGCGCCGTAGGGACTTGCGGGGATGTGTGCCTTAGGGAGAAGAAGCGGGCATGCTCGCCGTAGGGAGAGGCGGGGATGCGCGCTGTAGGGACTGGCAGGGTTGCGCGCCTTAGGGAGAAGTAGCGGGCATGCTCGCCGTAGGGAGTGGTGGGGACGCGCGCTGTAGGGACTGGCAGGGTTGCGCGCCTTAGGGAGAAGTAGCGGGCATGCTCGCCGTAGGGAGAGGCGGGGATGCGCGCTGTAGGGACTGGCAGGGTTGCGCCTTAGGGAGAAGTAGCGGGCATGCTCGCCGTAGGGAGAGGTGGGGATGCGCGCCGTAGGGAGTAGCTGGGCATGCGCGCCATAGGGACTATTGGGGATTCGTGCCTTAGGGAGAAGTAGCGGGCATGCACGCCGTAGGGAGTAGCAGGGCATGCGCGCGGTAGGGACTGGCGGGGATGCTTGCCGTAGGGAGAGGCGGGGATGCGCGCTGTAGGGAGTAGCTGGGCATGCGCGCCGTAGAGACTGGCGGGGATGCTCGCCGTAGGGAGAGGCGGGGATGCGCGCTGTAGGGAGTAGCTGGGCATGCTCGCCGTAGGGAGTAGCTGGGCATGCGCGCCGTAGGGACTGGCAGGGATGCGTGCCTTAGGGAGAAGTAGCAGGCATGCTCGCCTTAGGGAGAGGCGGGGACGTGCGCCGTAGGGAGTAGCTGGGCATGCGCGCCGTAGGGACTTGCGGGGATGTGTGCCTTAAGGAGAATTAGTGGGAATGCGCGCCGTAGGGAGAGGCGGGGAAGCGGGACGTAGGGGGAGGCGGGGACGCGGGCCGTAGGGCGAGGCGGGGACGCGGGCCGTAGGGAGAGGCGGGGACGCGTGCCGTAGGGAGTAGCTGGGCATGCGCGCCGTAGGGACTGGCAGGGATGCGTGCCTTAGGGAGAAGTAACGGGCATGCGCGCCGTAGGGAGTGGCGGCGACGCGGGCCGTAGGGAGTGGCGGGGACGCGGGCTGTAGGGAAGTAGCTGGGCATGCGCGCGGTAGGGAGTGGCGGGGACGCGTGCCGTAGGGAGTAGCTGGGGATGCGTGCCTTAGGGAGAAGTAACGGGCATGCGCGCCGTAGGGAGTGGTGGGGACGCGGGCTGTAGGGAGTGGCGGGGACGCGGGCCGTAGGGAAGTAGCTGGGCATGCGCGCCGCAGGGAGTGGCGGGGATGCGTGCCGTAGGGAGTAGCTGGGCATGCGCGCCGTAGAGACTGGCGGGGATGCTCGCCGTAGGGAGAGGCGGGGATGCGCGCTGTAGGGAGTAGCTGGGCATGCTCGCCGTAGGGAGTAGCTGGGCATGCGCGCCGTAGGGACTGGCAGGGATGCGTGCCTTAGGGAGAAGTAGCAGGCATGCTCGCAGTAGGGAGAGGCGGGGACGTGCGCCGTAGGGAGTAGCTGGGCATGCGCGCCGTAGGGACTTGCGGGGATGTGTGCCTTAAGGAGAATTAGTGGGAATGCGCGCCGTAGGGAGAGGCGGGGAAGCGGGACGTAGGGGGAGGCGGGGACGCGGGCCGTAGGGCGAGGCGGGGACGCGGGCCGTAGGGAGAGGCGGGGACGCGTGCCGTAGGGAGTAGCTGGGCATGCGCGCCGTAGGGACTGGCAGGGATGCGTGCCTTAGGGAGAAGTAACGGGCATGCGCGCCGTAGGGAGTGGCGGGGACGCGGGCCGTAGGGAGTGGCGGGGACGCGGGCTGTAGGGAAGTAGCTGGGCATGCGCGCGGTAGGGAGTGGCGGGGACGCGTGCCGTAGGGAGTAGCTGGGGATGCGTGCCTTAGGGAGAAGTAACGGGCATGCGCGCCGTAGGGAGTGGTGGGGACGCGGGCTGTAGGGAGTGGCGGGGACGCGGGCCGTAGGGAAGTAGCTGGGCATGCGCGCCGCAGGGAGTGGCGGGGATGGGTGCCGTAGGGAGTAGCTGGGCATGCGCGCCGTAGGGACTGGCGGGAACGCGTGCCGTAGGGAGAGGCGGGGATGCGCGCCGTAGGGACTGGTGGGGATGCGTGCCTTAGGGAGAAGTAGCGGGCATACTCGCTGTAGGGAGAGGCGGGGACGCGGGCCGTAGGGAGAGGCGGGGTCGCGGGCCGTAGGGAGTGGCGGGGTCGCGGGCCGTAGGGAGTGGCGGGGACGCGGGCCGTAGGGAGTGGCGGGGATGCGGGCCGTAGGGAGTGGCGGGGACGCGCACTGTGAGGGGAGGCGGAGCGGGGACGTGGGCCGTAGGGAGTAGCTGGGCATGCTCGCCGTAGGGAGTGGCGGGGATGCGTGCCTTAGGGAGAAGTAGCGGGCATGCTCGCCGTAGGGTGTGGCGGGGACGCTCGCCATAGGGAGTGGCGGGCACGCTCGCCGTAGGGAGTGGCGGAGACGCGGGCCGTAGGGAGAGGCGGGGATGCGTGCCGTAGGGAGTAGCTGGGCATGCGCGCCGTAGAGACTGGCGGGGATGCTCGCCGTAGGGAGAGGCGGGGATGCGCGCCGTAGGGAGTAGCTGGGCATGCGCGCCGTAAGGACTGGTGGGGATGCGTGCCTTAGGGAGAAGTAGCGGGCATGCTCGCCATAGGGAGTGGCGGGGACGTGGGCAGTAGGGAGTGGCGGGGACGTGGGCCGTAGGGAGAGGCAGGGACGTGGGCCGTAGGGAGAGGTGGGGATGCGTGCCATAGGGAGTAGCTGGGCACAGGGCTGGGACAAGTTCCTCCAGCACCCATGGCTGAGACACCAAAGTGCGCCCCTCCATCCCTGCCACTCCAGCCATCACACACTGATTGCTATTGGGCTAAGAGGCGCCACAGGGCCCACAACCTCCCCAACACCTTAATATCTAGTTATATGGCTCGCAGTCACTGCCATGTATCCCCTTTTCTTATTTCTTTCTGCTTCAAACACCATTAGGAATGACAGCTGAATTAATTCTGCGCCCCCTCCTACACTGCGCCCTGAGGCTGGAGCCTCTCCAGCCTATGCCTCGGCCCGTCCCTGGCTGGGCATGCGCGCCGTAGGGACTGGTGGGGATGTGTGCCTTAAGGAGAAGTGGCGGGGAGCGCGCTGTATGGAGAGGTGGGGACGCGCGCCGTAGGGAGTAGCTGGGCATGTGTGCCGTAGGGAGAAGTAGCGGGCATGCTTGCCATAGGGAGAGGTGGGGATGCGCGCCGTAGGGAGTAGCTGGGTATGCGCGCCGTAGGGACTGGCGAGGATGCGTGCCTTAGGGAGAAGTAGCAGGCATGCTCGCCTTAGGGAGTGGCAGGGACGCGTGCCGTAGGGAGTAGCTGGGCATGTGTGCCGTAGGGAGAAGTAGCGGGCATGCTTGCCGTAGGGAGAGGCGGGGATGTGCGCTGTAGGGACTGGCGGGGATGCTTGCCGTAGGGAGAGGCGGGGATGTGCGCCGTAGGGAGTAGCTGGGCATGCGCGCCGTAGGGACTGGTGGGGATGCGTGCCTTAGGGAGAAGTAGCAGGCATGCTCGCCTTAGGGAGTGGCAGGGACGCGTGCCGTAGGGAGTAGCTGGGCATGCGTGCCGTAGGGAGAAGTAGCGGGCATGCTTGCCGTAGGGAGAGGCGGGGATGTGCGCCGTAGGGAGTAGCTGGGCATGCGCGCCGTAGGGACTGGCGGGGATGCGTGCCTTAGGGAGAAGTAGCAGGCATGCTCGCCTTAGGGAGTGGCAGGGACATGTGCCGTAGGGAGTAGCTGAGCATGCGCGCTGTAGGGAGAGGCGGAGATGCGCGTGGAGTATACCTGTGAGGAGGAGATGCACACAGTGAGGTGAATTAGCCGGGGCTGCGCTGGAGGGAGAGTTGGGGACGCTATCTGAGGAGTAGCCGGGGACGCGCTCTGAATTTGCCTGTGAGTTGGAGCGGGGACGCGCGCTGTGAAGCGAGAGGCGGGGACGCGCAGTGTAGTTAGAGGCGGGGACGCGCGCTGTGAAGTGAGAGGCGGGGACGCGCGCTGTGAAGCAGCTGGGGGCGGAGTTACCTGTGAGGCGGAGCGCTGCCCGGGAGACGGGTGACGTCAGCCGGCAGGCGGGATATATATATAGGCGTACTGGCGGGGGCGGGTTACAGACGGAGGTGCAGTGCGGACGGAGCCGGTCGGAGGAGATCATACATCAGCAGCCACCATGGGATACGGGGTGAGAGCGGCATGCCCGGCCTCTGTATACATATAAATATAATACATATGTACTCCGCCTGTATATGATCTGTACATGCAGCCGGGACACGTGACCTCCCTATATGGCGCCTCACATGGGGGCCAGCCTGCTGTGTGACCGGGGGAGGGGCCAGCCTGCTGCTAGGGGGGTATACAGGGGGCAGGGTGGAGGTATTGGGGGTCCCAGGCTCTATACAGGGGGCAGGCTGGGAGTACAGGGGGCAGGTTGGTGCTAGGGGGGTATACAGGGGGCAGGGTGGAGGTATTGGGGGTCCCAGGCTCTATACAGGATGCAGGCTGGGAGTACAGGGGGCAGGTTGGTGCTAGGGGGGTATACAGGTGGCAAGGTGGTGGTATTGGGGTCCCAGACTCTATACAGGGGCAGGCTGGGGGTATTGGGGTCCCAGACTCTATACAGGGGCAGGCTGGGGGTATTGGGGTCCCAGACTCTATACAGGGGGCAAGCTGGAGGTATTGGGGTCCCAGACTCTATACAGGGGGCAAGCTGGAGGTATTGGGGTCCCAGACTCTATACAGGGGGCAAGCTGGAGGTATTGGGGTCCCAGACTCTATACAGGGGGCAAGCTGGAGGTATTGGGGTCCCAGACTCTATACAGGGGCAGGCTGGGGGTATTGGGGTCCCAGACTCTATACAGGGGGCAAACTGGAGGTATTGGGGTCCCAGACTCTATACAGGGGCAGGCTGGGGGTACAGGGGGCAGGTTGGTGGTATTGAAGGTTCCCAGGTGTTATACAGGAGGCTGGTTGGTGGTATTGGAGGTTCCCAGGCTCTATACTGGGGCAGGCTGGGGGTACATGGGGCAGGTTAATTGTATTGGGGGTTCCCATGCTCCATAAATTGGGCTGATTGGTGGCATTAGGGGTCCCAGGCTGTATACAGGGGGCAGACTGGGGGTACAGGGGGCAGGTTGGTGATATTGGGGGTCCCAGACTCTGTACAGGAGGCAGTTTGGGGGTTCCCAGGACCTATACATGGGTTAGGTAACCTAAGTTAGGTTGATTTGTATTGGGGGTACTTGGAGTGGGACATGGGGCAGGTTGGTGGTATTGAGGGTTCCAGGCTCTATACATGGGGCAGGTTGGTGGGATTTGGGGTTCCAAGTCCTATACATGTTTCAAGTTGATTTTTATTGGGGGTACATGGTGTGAGTTGGGGGTTGCGGGCAGTATACTAGTGGCAGGCTGGTGGAATTGGTGTTCCATGTGCTATACATGGGGCAGGTTGGTGGTTTTCAGGTTCTATGCAAGGGTCTTATTGGAGGTATTGACAGGCTTCAGGTTGTTGTAGAGTAGGTTTTACGTTCTGTATGTGGGGCAGGTTGGTAGTATTGGTAGTCCTTGGCGCTCTGTGTTTGGGGCAGGTTAGTGGTAATAAGGGTTTACGTGCTCCAGATATGGTGTAAGTTAGCAGGGTATTATTTAGTATGTATGTAGTGACTTACTCTTCCAAAGCTCTTTAGAGTATATTTAGGCTTGTCACTGACAGTGTTTGGTGATACTGTGGGTTCCTCCTATTCTGTACATGGTGGTATGAGGGGTTTCCATGCTTCAGATATGGAGAAAGTTGAAGGGGTTAATGATATGGGGTTTAGTTGGTGGTGTGAGGGCTTACCAGGATTTATTCTTGTGCAAGCTGGTGGTATCAGGGGTTTCCAGGCTCCAGATATGGGTTGGAGGCTTCTACCAGGCTTCATGTCTGTGGTGTGTTGGGATGTTTGGAGTGGCTTCCTAGACTTTGTATTTTGTGGTGTGGGTTGACTGTGGTATTGAGGACTCCTAGACTCCAGATATGGGTGGAGGGGGTTGGGATGGGGATATTTGGGGTTCCTAGGCTCAGGCTATGGTAGAGGTGGTTGGGGTGATGTTATTGGAGGTTCCTAGGCTTCCAGGTATGGGAAAAGTTTGTTTGCTGCTGGGTTGTTCTCCAGCCTCTAAGTTCAGTATGGTAGCTGGGGAAAAAAGGGGATAAATCTTCAGGGTATGCGGAGAATGGTGGCAATAGAGCGAAGGAGGGAGTTGGATATTTTGGCAGTCTCTAGATAGTGTGGTTATATATACTTCTGTAATAGATGGACCTGCAACTCTGTTGGACAGTAGGGGGGGGGGTCCTGGTTCTGCCGCATCTATGTGTGCGTGGTGCAGTATCTGTATGGGAAGGGGTGTTAGGGGCGGAGCCACTTCTGGATAGTGTGGGGAGATGCGGAGAGTGGTTGGTAGTGCAAATGAGGTTAATGGGTAGAAAGCTGCCAATGTTCGGCAATGTGGGGCACCCAGAACGACGCCTTATTGTCCTGAAATCCGAGAGGTTCCAGATTAGGTGTGTGTGCTAGTTCTCCGTTAGAGTATCTAGGTCAGGGCTAGTGCTGAACTCTTTGTAATGTTTTCTGTGATTCTTGCTAATGGAACCATCTTCTACATGAAATGTGTATTTGACCACCACTGATACTGGTGTCTGCAGAGGTGGACCCATTTATGTGGAATTATCTCTGCAGGAAGTTAGGTGCCAACACCTCTCAAAAGTTAGCAACCTGGTGTAATTTTGAGGAGTCTTGGCTAACTTACTCCTGGGGTTTGTCCAACCCTAGAGAAGACTTGTATCAGTGATACAAGTTCGACTGGCACACCATGTCAATTCTCCAAGCGAGTTTATTGTTTGCACAGCATGACAATTGTTTCGGGGCGACGGAGGGTCCCCTTCATCAATATAGATAGTGCAGACAAACCTGAAATCGCATAGAGAAGACCTCTATGTATGGCTTTCTTGTCTCCAGACTCATTACTTGCACAGTAATGTGTTTTTCCTCTCATCTCAATGGGTTGTGTGATGGTTGGGGGGGGGGGGATACAGAAACTATTTTTTTTTGTGTTTTTTTTTATTACCTTAAACAATACTAGTAGCCTGGCAGCCCTGCTGGTCTATTTGTCCTCAGTAGTGTCTGACTCGCACCAGAAACAAGCTTGCAGCTAATCTGATCTGCTGCATTCTTGTTCAGGGTCTATCGCTGAAAGTATTAGAGGATCAGCAGTACTGCCAGGCAACTGGTATTGTATAAAAGGCAATAAATATGGCAGCCACCATATCCCTCTTGTTTCAGTTGTCCTTTAAGGCGGGGGTCTGTAGTGTAATGGGTTCCTGAGCCGGTCTTGACTTGGGGTTCTACAGAGTAAAGTGTGGATTGTAGTACAGCCTTTGGGGGGGGGTCTGCATCTGCAGCGTATTGGCGTTGTGGGTCAGTCTTGGGGGAAATGTTGTATCTGGACTGTTGAGCTGGTGTCTGCAGGAGAAATGACAGATATTGGTTGGGTATTCTGTTTCGGGAAATTGTCGTGTCTGGTATCTGTGAAATAAATGAGGTTTGACGTCTCCGTCCTAAATGGCATACAGGGCTGTTTGATCTGGTTTGTTTGGCATACACGAGATGTTGGAGACTCTGTCTCGGGAACGTCACATTTGAGTTCAGCTGGTGTATTTTAGAATAGATGAGATGTTGGTTGGAGACTCAGTCTTGGAATATGTCACATTTGGGTTCATCTGGTGTGTTTAGAATAGATGAGATGTTGGTTGGAGACTCTGTCTCGGGAACGTCACATTTGGGTTTAGCTGGTGTATTTTAGAATAAATGAGATGTTGGTTGGAGACCCAGTCTCGGGGGCATGTCACGTTTGGCCTGAGTTGATCTGGTGTATTTAGAATGGATAAGATGTTGGTTGGAGACTCAGTCTTGGAATAGGTCACATTTGGGTTCATCTGGTGTGTTTAGAATGGATGAGATGTCGGTTGGAGACTCCGTTCCGTGGACCTGTCATGTTTGAGCTGCTGTGTTTAGAATAAATGGCAGGTGAAGCGTTTGCTTGTTCCGTTCTAGTCTTGGCCCTCCTCCATTTTGCTGCATCGACTTAACATCCGTGTCTGTTCTTTTGCATCCCACCATTAATCTTCCACCTCCGTGTGTCTGCTGCATTGTGGGTAGCTCTTGGACGGTCTCCATCACTGCAGTGGAGGCTCCTGGCAGGGATGGGTTAAGTGTCAGCTTTTCCGGCAGCAGAGACCCTGCATTGCAGGGAGGACTGGCGCTGCAGCTAATGTCTGAGGATGGCGTGTGGCTGCCGGCTCCCTGGTGCCAGGGGTCTTCTGCTGGTGCCCTCGGAGTCTGCCGGCTACAATGGCCTTTCACTTGTAAATTGGCATCTGCAGCATGTTGCCAGCTGTCTGCTGCACAGACCCCTTCCAGGAATTCTTGGCTGCCCTGGACGGTGTCTGTTTAATGATCTATGTGGCTCTGTTGTGTCTGCACGTCCTGCCCGTAGTGCCAGCTTGTTGCCCGCAAAGCTTGCAGTCTAGTAGACACATGCAGGCCAGGAGCCTGGGGCTGCCGTCGTTTGTAGTGCTGTGATGTCACATGGAGGAGCCGAGATCTCAGGTGACAGAAACATTATCTGAGTAATGTGACCCTGGGGTCGGTGTGCCAGGCTGTGCATTGAGCGGATATGCAGCATTGTGTAACCAGGCTCTCTGGGGCCCCCCGAGGGTTCTCCTCGTAATGTACAGGTTGTCCTGAAGACGCAGCAGGGCAGTGAAGGGTTAATGGTGTTATTCTCTGACATGTAGCTCTGTCAGGTGACTGTGTTAACCCTTGCAGGCAGCTGCGATCTGCTGGGGCTGGTTAGACAGGTGCATCCTGTTGTGAAGGGGTTAATGGGTTTAGCGTGTAGTTTGTGTGGACCTCCTGTGGTAGCAGAGCTGGGTTGGCCTTCAGGGGGTTTCATATGACTTCTGAGTATCAGTAGAGATCCCAGGCCTCGCAGAAGGGAACCTCAGGAATTGCCCCAAGTGCAGGACTTGTCTGACCTTGAAAGCATATGGAGAGGTCAGGCTTGTCTGCAGCCTGTGGAGCTATGGGGGGGGGGGGGGGGGGGAGGAGGTGCTGTGCTTCACTGCTACCTGCTGCAGCTCTGCAACTTTGCATCTGTCAGACCTCGGGAGTCTGCATGTCGTGCATGAGACCCCACAGAAAAGTGTAATGTGCAAAAATAACTGTACAATAAAGTATATTCTCTCTCATACCTGTGCCCCTCTGCCAGTGTGTGTGGGTGGTGTGCCCCTCTGCCAGTGTGTGTGGGTGGTGTGCCCCTCTGCCAGTGTGTGTGTGTGGTGTGCCCCTCTGCCAGTGTGTGGTGTGCCCCTCTGCCAGTGTGTGTGTGTGTGGTGTGCCCCTCTGCCAGTGTGTGTGGTGTGCCCCTCTGCCAGTGTGTGTGTGTGTGGTGTGCCCCTCTGCCAGTGTGTGTGTGTGGTGTGCCCCTCTGCCAGTGTGTGTGTGGTGTGCCCCTCTGCCAGTGTGTGTGTGTGGTGTGCCCCTCTGCCAGTGTGTGTGTGTGGTGTGCCCCTCTGCCAGTGTGTGTGTGTGGTGTGCCCTTCTGCCAGTGTGTGTGTGTGGTGTGCCCTTCTGCCAGTGTGTGTGTGTGGTGTGCCCTTCTGCCAGTGTGTGTGTGTGGTGTGCCCTTCTGCCAGTGTGTGTGTGTGGTGTGCCCTTCTGCCAGTGTGTGTGTGTGGTGTGCCCTTCTGCCAGTGTGTGTGCCCCTCTGCCAGTGTGTGTGCCCCTCTGCCAGTGTGTGTGTGTGGACAGCGTGCCCCTCTGCCAGTGTGTGTGTGTGTGTGTGTGTGTGGACAGCGTGCCCCTATGCCCCCCCCCCCCCCCTTCCGTATGTATGTGTACGATAAGCCTCTCTTCCCTGTGTGCTTCTTGGTCTCTCCTTTGCATGGTGTAAATGCAGTGTACCCCTCGGCCTCTCCTGTGTCCAGTAGTGTGTAGTGTGCCTGTCTGCTGCGTGTCTCTGGTGTGGCCCTCTGCCGTGTGTGTGTATGTATATACATAGAACACTGTCACCTATGCTCCATGTATTTGTGTTGTCTGTCTTGTTTGTTTTTCATACCTGGGGGTGGGCTATGACTATTTACGGCACTTGAAGACCAAGCCAAGGTGGATAATTTGCATAGTCCTCTGTCAACTCTGAATTAGATGTATGTCATTGTCCATTCCTAGTGAGATTCTCACATGTCCTGTTTTTAATGAGGACCTATCAGGTTGGTGCTGGGTGGTCTGTCCAGGAGCCTGATGGGAATTGTGACGCTGGGGCAATTGGCCGTTCTGAGGAGCCCAGGGTACAGGAATGCTGAAGTTTGTCCAGCCTTTCCATGTCGGCTGCAGGAATTCTGGGAACTCTGTACCAGGGAAAGGTCCCCTTCAGAGACACAAAAAGTTGTTAGTCTAGTTTACATGTCAAAAGTGTAAACATTGCTTGCCTCACTTCCTTCAGGGCAGTTGTTGTGGGGAGGGGACTGTAGCTGTGAACTCAGTCAAGACGTCCTTGTACAATAGAGACAGCTCTGCATTGCTTTTGTAAGATATGCATGTTTCCCCCTCATGTGGTATCTCGTACCTAACTGTGTGTGTGTGTCTGTGTGTGTCTAGGGAGTATTGCCATAAACTGGATTGGTCAGGTGCTAACTTTAACTTTTGTGAGTTGATTAGAATTATTTTGCAGTGGCGTTGTGTGGCCTGGACCGCTTCCTGTTGTCACCATGGTGGTGTCGTACTGCCTGTACTGCTTCCTGTTGTCACTTGGTGGCGTTGTGCTACCTGTTCTGCTTCCTGTTGTCACACGGTGGCGTTGTACTCCCTGTACTGCTTCCTGTTGTCACGCGGTGGCGTTGTACTCCCTGTACTGCTTCCTGTTGTCACGCGGTGGCGTTGTACTCCCTGCACGGCTTCCTGTTGTCACGCGGTGGCGTTGTACTCCCTACACTGCTTCCTGTTGTCACGCGGTGGCGTTGTACTCCCTACACTGCTTCCTGTTGTCACGCGGTGGCGTTGTACTCCCTGCACTGCTTCCTGTTGTCACGCGGTGGCGTTGTACTCCCTGCACTGCTTCCTGTTGTCACGCGGTGGCGTTGTACTCCCTGCACTGCTTCCTGTTGTCACGCGGTGGCGTTGTACTCCCTGCACTGCTTCCTGTTGTCACGCGGTGGCGTTGTACTCCCTGCACTGCTTCCTGTTGTCACGCGGTGGCGTTGTACTCCCTGCACGGCTTCCTGTTGTCACGCGGTGGCGTTGTACTCCCTGCACTGCTTCCTGTTGTCACGCGGTGGCGTTGTACTCCCTGCACGGCTTCCTGTTGTCACGCGGTGGCGTTGTACTCCCTGCACGGCTTCCTGTTGTCACGCGGTGGCGTTGTACTCCCTGCACGGCTTCCTGTTGTCACGCGGTGGCGTTGTACTCCCTGCACTGCTTCCTGTTGTCACGCGGTGGCGTTGTACTCCCTGCACTGCTTCCTGTTGTCACGCGGTGGCGTTGTGCTCCCTGCACTGCTTCCTGTTGTCACGCGGTGGTGTTGTATTCCCTGCACCGCTTCCTGTTGTCACGCGGTGGCGTTGTGCTCCCTGTACCGCTTCCTGTTGTCACTCGGTGGCATCGTGCTGCCTGTTCCGCTTCCTGTTGTCACCATGGTGGCGTTGTATTCCCTGTACTGCTTCCTGTTGTCACATGGTGACATCATACCCTGCACTGCTTCCTGTTGTCACATGGTGGCGTTGTACTCCCTGTACTGCTTCCTGTTGTCACATGGTGGCATCATACCCTGCACTGCTTCCTGTTGTCACATGGTGGCGTTGTACTCCCTGCACTGCTTCCTGATGTCACCATGGTGGTGTCGTAGTCCCAGGACTGCTTCCTGTTGTCAGACGGTGGCGTTGTACTCCCTGTACCGCTTCCTGTTGTCACGCGGTGGCGTCGTACTCCCTGTACTGCTTCCTGTTGTCACGCGGTGGCGTTGTACTCCCTGTACTGCTTCCTGTTGTCACCATGTTGGCGTCGTACTCCCTGTACTGCTTCCTGTTGTCACGCGGTGGCGTCGTACTCCCTGTACTGCTTCCTGTTGTCACACGGTGGCGTCGTACTCCCTGTACTGCTTCCTGTTGTCACACGGTGGCATCATACCCTGCACTGCTTCCTGTTGTCACCATGGTGGCGGTGTACTCCCTGTACTGCTTCCTGTTGTCACACGGTGGCATCATACCCTGCACTGCTTCCTGTTGTCACATGGTGGCGTTGTACTCCCTGTACTGCTTCCTGTTGTCACGCGGTGGCATCATACCCTGCACTGCTTCCTGTTGTCACATGGTGGCGTTGTACTCCCTGTACTGCTTCCTGTTGTCACGCGGTGACGTTGTACTCCTCGTACCGCTTCCTGTTGTCACCATGTTGGTGTCGTACTCCCTGTACCGCTTCCTGATGTCACCATGGTGGTGTCGTAGTCCCAGTACTGCTTCCTGTTGTCACACGGTGGCGTTGTACTCCCTGTACCGCTTCCTGTTGTCACCATGTTGGTGTCGTACTCCCTGTACCGCTTCCTGTTGTCACATGGTGGCGTTGTACTCCCTGTACTGCTTCCTGTTGTCACGCGGTGGCGTCATGCTGCCTGTTCTGCTTCCTGTTGTCACCATGGTGGCGTTGTACTCCCTGTACTGCTTCCTGTTGTCACGCAGTGGCGTCATGCTGCCTGTTCCGCTTCCTGTTGTCACGCAGTGGCTTGGTACCCTGTACTGCTTCTTGTTGCCTGGTAGCATTGTGCCCTATACCACTTCCTATTGCTGCAATTTATGCCCTATACTTCCCGTTGCTGCCTGGTGACATGGTACCATTCCCTGGTATCATAGTGGCACCTTGCCCTGTACTGTTATGTTGCTGCCTGGTGGTGTGGTACTGTGTTCGTCCCCTGTTCTACATAGTGGCCCTGTACTACTGCCTGGTGGCACTCTACTGTCTCATGGTATTGCCATACCCTGTACCACTTCCTGTTTGCGTGGTACTATGCAACGCTTCCTGTTGTCACGTGGTAGTTGCTGTGTACTGGATGCTGTTGGTTTTGTGGTGCCTTACTGCTTCCTGATGTGTGAGATCGCTTCCTGGTTTGGTTGATGGTTCAGAATGACTCCTCCCGGGTTTCTCCAGAATTGGCCTGTGATGGATAAACCTGACACTGATCTGACTTTGTAAACTCTGGTGAATCTGGCTATAAAGGCAGAGATGCCAGCTGTATGTGGAGCAATACAAGACTGTCTGACAGTGATGTGACTTTGTGAGAGTTCTGCTCATGTTTGGTTGAAAGGAGCTGTGTGCTTTATCAGTCCCTGTACCCTGGTCACCTGGGCCTCTCCTATACACCACATAAGTACTGCACCGTATGGCCTCTCTTCTCCCCCATACAGGTCCTGCACCATAGAAGCTGTGCGGTATCTGTGCTTGTACCCTGGCCGCCCAGGCGACTCGTGACTACTTTCTTCCCACACAAGTCCTGTACTGTAGAAGCTGCATCAGTCCCAATACCCTGGTCACCCAGGCCCTCCTCTCCCCTACACAAGTCCCGCCGTGTATGGCCTCTCCTCTCCCCTACACAAGTCCTGCAGTGTATGGCCTCTCCCCTACACAAGTCCCGCAGTGTATGGCCTCTCCTCTCCCCTACACTAGTCCTGCAGTGTATGGCCTCTCCTCTCCCCTACACTAGTCCTGCACTGTATGGCCTCTCCTCTCCCCTACACTAGTCCTGCACTGTATGGCCTCTCCTCTCCCCTACACTAGTCCTGCACTGTATGGCCTCTCCTCTCCCCTACACTAGTCCTGCACTGTATGGCCTCTCCTCTCCCCTACACAAGTCCTGCACTGTATGGCCTCTCCTCTGCCCCACACAAGTCCTGCACTGTATGGCCTCTCCTCTCCCCTACACTAGTCCTGCACTGTATGGCCTCTCCTCTCTCCTACACAAGTCCTGCACTGTATGGCCTCTCCTCTCTCCTACACAAGTCCTGCACTGTATGGCCTCTCCTCTCCCCTACACAAGTCCTGCACTGTATGGCCTCTCCTCTCCCCTACACAAGTCCTGCAGTGTATGGCCTCTCTTCTCCCCTACACAAGTCCTGCAGTGTATGGCCTCTCCTCTCCCCTACACAAGTCCTGCACTGTATGGCCTCTCCTCTCCCCTACACAAGTCCTGCACTGTATGGCCTCTCCTCTCCCCTACACAAGTCCTGCACTGTATGGCCTCTCCTCTCCCCTACACAAGTCCTGCACTGTATGGCCTCTCCTCTCCCCTACACAAGTCCTGCACTGTATGGCCTCTCCTCTCCCCTACACAAGTCCTGCACTGTATGGCCTCTCCTCTCCCCTACACAAGTCCTGCACTGTATGGCCTCTCCTCTCCCCTACACAAGTCCTGCACTGTATGGCCTCTCCTCTCCCCTACACAAGTCCTGCACTGTATGGCCTCTCCTCTCCCCTACACAAGTCCTGCACTGTACGGCCTCTCCTCTCCCCTACACAAGTCCTGCACTGTACGGCCTCTCCTCTCCCCTACACAAGTCCTGCACTGTACGGCCTCTCCTCTCCCCTACACAAGTCCTGCACTGTACGGCCTCTCCTCTGCCCCACACAAGTCCTGCTCTGTATGGCCTCTCCTATCTTTCTCCCCACACATGTCCTGCTCTGTATGGCCTCTCCTATCTTTCTCCCCACACATGTCCTGCACTGTAGAAGCTGTATCAGTCCCAATACCCTGGTCACCCAGGCCCTCCTCTCCCCACACAAGTCCTGCACTGTATGGCCTCTTCTCTGCCCCACACAAGTCCTGCAGTGTATGGCCTCTCCTCTCCCCACACATGCCCTGCAGTGTAGTTGTATCAGTCCCAATACTCTGGTTGCCCAAGCCTCTCCTCTCCCTACACAAGTCCTGCAGTGTATGGCCTCTCCCCACACATGCCCTGCACTGTAGAAGTTGTATCAGTCCCAATACTCTAGTTGCCCAGGCCTCTCCTCTCCCCCACACAAGTCCTGCTCCGTATGGCCTCTCCTCTCCCCCACACAAGTCCTGCACTGTATGGCCTCTCCTCTGCCCCACACAAGTCCTGCACTGTATGGCCTCTCCTCTGCCCCACACAAGTCCTGCACTGTATGGCCTCTCCTCTGCCCCACACAAGTTCTGCACTGTATGGCCTCTCCTCTGCCCCACACAAGTCCTGCAGTGTATGGCCTCTCCTCTCCCCTACACAAGTCCTGCAGTGTATGGCCTCTCCTCTCCCCTACACAAGTCCTGCAGTGTATGGCCTCTCCTCTCCCCTACACAAGTCCTGCAGTGTATGGCCTCTCCTCTCCCCTACACAAGTCCTGCAGTGTATGGCCTCTCCTCTCCCCTACACAAGTCCTGCAGTGTATGGCCTCTCCTCTCCCCTACACAAGTCCTGCAGTGTATGGCCTCTCCTCTCCCCTACACAAGTCCTGCAGTGTATGGCCTCTCCTCTCCCCTACACAAGTCCTGCACTGTATGGCCTCTCCTCTCCCCTACACAAGTCCTGCACTGTATGGCCTCTCCTCTCCCCTACACAAGTCCTGCACTGTATGGCCTCTCCTCTCCCCACACAAGTCCTGCACTGTATGGTCTCTCCTCTCCCCACACAAGTCCTGCAGTGTATGGCCTCTCCTCTGCCCCACACAAGTCCTGCACTGTATGGCCTCTCCTCTGCCCCACACAAGTCCTGCACTGTATGGCCTCTCCTCTGCCCCACACAAGTCCTGCAGTGTATGGCCTCTCCTCTGCCCCACACAAGTCCTGCAGTGTATGGCCTCTCCTCTCCCCACACAAGTCCTGCACTGTATGGCCTCTCCTCTGCCCCACACAAGTCCTGCAGTGTATGGCCTCTCCTCTCCCCTACACAAGTCCTGCAGTGTATGGCCTCTCCTCTCCCCACACAAGTCCTGCACTGTATGGCCTCTCCTCTGCCCCACACAAGTCCTGCAGTGTATGGCCTCTCCTCTCCCCTACACAAGTCCTGCAGTGTATGGCCTCTCCTCTCCCCACACAAGTCCTGCACTGTATGGCCTCTCCTCTGCCCCACACAAGTCCTGCAGTGTATGGCCTCTCCTCTCCCCACACATGCCCTGCACTGTAGAAGTTGTATCAGTCCCAATACTCTGGTTGCCCAGGCCTCTCCTCTCCCCACACAAGTCCTGCACTGTATGGCCTCTCCTCTGCCCCACACAAGTCCTGCAGTGTATGGCCTCTCCTCTCCCCTACACAAGTCCTGCAGTGTATGGCCTCTCCTCTCCCCACACAAGTCCTGCACTGTATGGCCTCTCCTCTGCCCCACACAAGTCCTGCACTGTATGGCCTCTCCTCTGCCCCACACAAGTCCTGCAGTGTATGGCCTCTCCTCTGCCCCACACAAGTCCTGCAGTGTATGGCCTCTCCTCTCCCCACACAAGTCCTGCACTGTATGGCCTCTCCTCTGCCCCACACAAGTCCTGCAGCGTATGGCCTCTCCTCTCCCCCACACAAGTCCTGCAGCGTATGACCTCTCCTCTCCCCCACACAAGTCCTGCACTGTATGGCCTCTCCTCTCCCCCACACAAGTCCTGCACTGTATGGTCTCTCCTCTCCCCTACACAAGTCCTGCAGCGTATGGCCTCTCCTCTCCCCCACACAAGTCCTGCACTGTATGGCCTCTCCTCTCCCCTACACAAGTCCTGCAGTGTATGGCCTCTCCTCTCCCCTACACAAGTCCTGCAGCGTATGGCCTCTCCTCTCCCCTACACAAGTCCTGCAGTGTATGGCCTCTCCTCTCCCCTACACAAGTCCTGCAGTGTATGGCCTCTCCTCTCCCCTACACAAGTCCTGCAGTGTATGGCCTCTCCTCTCCCCACACATGCCCTGCACTGTATGGCCTCTCCTCACACATGCCCTGCACTGTAGAAGTTGTATCAGTCCCAATACTCTGGTTGCCCAGGCCTCTCCTCTCCCCACACAAGTCCTGCTCCGTAGCTCGTACTGTGGACCCTGCAGTGTTTGAGCTTGGGGAGAGGAATGTGAAGAGTGATCGTGTGGTTTGGCAGAGCTGTGCCATCTGTGCAGCGGAAGAGTGAATTCAGGGCCGGTGGTGGGACACAAGACTTGAACAAGCTGCTGACAGACTCGCAGTGTGTTCTTGCAGATCGTGGCCTCCGGATCCTATCTGGGTCAGAGTCCAGGAACTGCAGAGACTTAGCGGAGCAGATAATCTGCTGTACTTTTACCCTCTGGCTCACAGCCTGCTGATGGCTGGCATGCCGGCCTGCGAGGGGTTAACCCAGCGGAGGCTTAGTGAATGTGTAGGACATTGTGCAATGTTCCCGCAGGTAGGTGTGTTGTTCTCCTGCAGCCAGTTCCCAGGGCGTGTTATCCTGGCACTCTTCCCCTGGGCCCGGGGGCTATGGACTGTCCTAGCGCCATCCCTCCCTCCCTCTCTCTCCCACCCCTTCATCCAAACCACCTTTTCCTGCCTGGCCTGGGGCTGAGTCTGACCCGAGCAGTGGAGTTGTTTGTGTTGTCACTTTCACACACTTTTCCCCCTGCAGACTTCACGTTCCCGTCATAGCTTCCATTGTTCCTGGGCCCTTGTCCTTCCCTGAACTGCTCTGTACAGTCAGCTGTGACGGGAAAGTGTTCAGCCTGAGGTCTTTGTACTGGTAGACCTCGGTTTCTGCTCTCACTAGATTTATTTATTGGATTTATATAGTGCCAACATATGACATGAAAGGAGGTGCTGGATCGAGAGCTTCTTGGCAGAGAGTTAGGGCAGCGTGGAGGTGGGGTTGGACTCCTTGCAGAGGTAAGTTTTGAGGGCTTGTTTGAAGGTGGGGGAAAGCCTGATGGGCGATGGGAGAGAGTTCCACAGGATGGAGGCAGCTCTTGTGAAGTCTTGTAGTTGTGCATGGGCGTGCGAGATGCGTGGGGTGGTGAGGAGGAGGTCGTTGGAGGAGCGAAGTGGGTGGCCAGGTGTGTATCTGCTGACCAGGTCAGAGATGAAGGTCTGGCAAGATGTGTATAGATTTGTAGGCCATACATAGGATCTTGAAGCTGGTTCTGAAGCGAATTGGAAGCCAGTGAAGGGATTTACGTAGGGGAGTCGTGGAGACAGAGCGGTGGGAGGAGTAAATGAGTCTGGCTGCTGCGTTCATGATGGATTGTAGGGGGGGCGATGCGGTTTTGAGGAAGGCCTGACAGGAGGGAGTTGCAGTAGTCCAGGCGGGAGATGAGGGCATGGACAAGGAGTTTGGCAGTGTCTGGGGTTAGGAAAGGCCAGATCTTGGAGATGTTGCATAAATGGAAATTGTAGGTCCTAACTATGGTTTGGATGTGGGGGGTGAAGGAGAGGGCTGAGTCCAGGGTGACACCCAGGCAGCAGGCTTGTGTGGTAGATTTAGGGACCAATACAGACTGGCGAGTCCAGGCACTTAAAGTAAACCTCCAGACTAAAAATCTACTCGGCAGCACTTTAATTTAGTATTTGAGATTTGAAGTCTAGCACGCGCAGCTGGGCGAGGTACACAGGACAGTTGGAACTTTATCTCGTGCTCCCTCTCACCTCCTTTCAACCAAAAAGATGGCTGCCCTCATGAAATCAGAAACCTTTGCCTGTTCTTTGAAAACAGGGGGTAAGAGATTATATTACCTATTTTAATTAACATAAAGTAACTTAATGATTGCATGCTTGTCTAGGCCGAAATTCCCCTTTAACCGCACTTGGGCCCATATGCAATTATTATTTTTTTTTTTTCCTGAGTTTTCTCCTAGGAGATGTGTTTTCAGCTTTTTAATTTAGAAAAGCCTTTCGGCACTTTGCAATGGAACAAGTGCTGTCAAAAGTATTTTGAGTACTTTTGCTTGCTTGGTGGTTCAGAAGGCACTTTGACAAGTTTGAAATTGATCTCCCATGAGAAAACTCAGGCGAGAAAGTGAATTGCATATAGGCCTCTGTGTCGAGCTTTGGCTGGTATTTTAGAAGACCATCCGGGTTTTCTACTGAATGACGATCGGTAGATGCAAATGACTGCAGTTGGAAACCTGTAAAGTTGGCCAGTGGGATTTTAAATGTCTCTCCTCCTCCAGCAGGAAGCTATGGGAGACAGCAAGGTCCATCTTTTCAGCTGTCTGCTATTGGAGGAGACCCCCCACTCTCCTAGCAGACAACGTGTTGTGCAATCGGCCTGGTTGGCTCGTTTGCCTGCCCTTTGGCCTTTCTTCAGGTGAGCGGTTTTTGTTCTCGTGTGCCGGGCAGATAATCGGATTATCTTGAAGGACATCTTGACAAGCCTCCTGTCTTGTGTAACCTCGTGCAGGCCCATCGTTGCGGAGCTGTAGACACATGCATAGGGTTTAATCCACGGCCCCCGTTTCATCACTCCTGAGGAACATGACGCCACGACTTGATGTGGCATGCCTGAGCTCCCTGTTGGCTCCGGGCCACACGGTGTGTGTTGTGCTGGCATCTGGGGTGTGGGAGGCAGATCCATGGACGTCCTTGGGACAAGGTCATAGGAGTTTGTACCTCCAGGGCACTGGAACTCATCGGTTGAATTTTACTAGCGAGAAGTTGCAGCTTGTTAATTTTTAATGGGTTTTCTTGTGACATTTTCTTATCCAGGGAATATGGTTGTAGTTTTATAGCCATTGTAAACTCTGCATGTCCTATCCTAGGAGTGTTTGGGGTGGGGAAAACCTCGGCTTTATGTGAACTTATCTGGCAGGTTCTGGAATACGGAGAGGAGCTTGAGCAGGAGTTCGGCCATCTTGTTTTCCTTTTACGTCCGGATATGGTTGAACAGCCTTTAGGTGCAGATCCTGTGACTAAACTTGTTGCCAGCTGCTAGACTTACTAGCTTTCTGTTTTCGGCTTGTTGTTGTTCTCACTGAAACTCACATAAAATGTATTCAGACACTTCAAATTATAGTGGACCACAGTATTTACTCTTGGAGTTGCAGGACTACACCGGACTAATGCCAGCACTATGGCCCAGAGTAACCCTGCCCCTTTCTACCACAGAGTTGGGGGGTGAGGGGGTTAGTGGCAGTTTAGAAGAGGCTGTGTATATAGGAGGGGGGGGGGGGGGGATCGGCAGGGTAGATGTGTATGGTGCAGGGGAGAGGGTGAGTGGGGGTTGTTAGAAGTGAGGCTTAAGCAGGTTAGAAGTGGTGACCAATGTGTATGGGGGGGGGGGGGGGGGGGCAGGTTAGTATTTGTGTGTGTGTGTGTGGCCAGGCTGTGCAACTTCGGCTTACAGGTTAGTTTGTGTGAATGGTGGGGGTATGGTCATGTTACACGTGTGTGTGTGTGTGTGTGTGTATGTATGGGGGGGGGTAGGATTTAGTTCCCGTACCTATATTGGGCAAGAAACGGTTATTGCTGGGATCAGTGTGTATGGTGGCAATATGGGCAGGTTGGTAGTGTGTATGGGCTGGGGGTGGCAGGAGAGGACTTGGTTAGGTTCCTGTACCTGTATTGGGCACAGTGTGTATGGTGGTGATATGGGCAGGTTAGGTGTGTATGGTGGTGATATGGGCAGGTTAGGTGTGTATGGTGGTGATATGGGCAGGTTAGGTGTGTGTGGGAGTGGCAGGATAGGACTTGGTTAGGTTCCCGTACCTGTATTGGGCACAGTGTGTATGGTGGTGATATGGGCAGGTTAGGTGTGTATGGTGGTGAGATGGGCAGGTTAGGGGTGTGGCTGGGTATGAGGATAGGACTTGGTTCCTGTACCTGTATTGGGCACGGTGTGAGTACACTGCCATGAATCTGATATTGCTAGGAGCAGTGTGTATGGTGCTGATATGGGCAGGTTGGTAGTGTGTATGGGGGGTAGTGGGGGTGGCAGGATAGGACTTGGTTCCGTACCTGTATTGGGCACAGTGTGTATGGTGGTGATATGGGCAGGTTAGGTGTGTATGGTGGTGATATGGGCAGGTTAGGTGTGAATGGTGGTGATATGGGCAGGTTAGGTGTGTATGGTGGTGATATGGGCAGGTTAGGTGTGTATGGTGGTGATATGGGAAGGTTAGGTGTGTGTGGGGGTGGCAGGCTAGGACTTGGTTCCTGTACCTGCATTGGGCACGGTGTAAGCACACGGCCATGAATCGGTTATTGCTGGGAGCGGTGTGTATGGTGGTGATATGGGCAGGTTGGTAGTGTATGGGTGCACGGTGTAAGCACACGGCCATGAAACGGTTATTGCCGGGAGCCGTGCCAGTGACATAGTCTCGGCTACTGGCGTGCTGGGGATCTGTGCCATGGAAACAGTCACACTAGTTTACGGAAACTGCCCTCCCTGTGCTGTGACTGCGGCATTGTGCAAGTGTCTGGGGGAGGGCTGCTGCTTAACTCCTGCTGAGCCAGAGATCATGTGACCACCTGACTCATGACCTGCCGATTAGGCTGTCTCTGGTGTCTGCTTGTCCTGTGTCTGCTGGGCTGGGCTTCCTGTGAGTGCGGCTGTGTCACTGGCTGGCTTCCTGCTCTGTGTGTGTCAGCTATCTGCCCACATAAGTCCTGGCTAGTGCCCCTCCCCTGTAATGTTCAGCAAGGGAAGGAATCCCCAGATCACTGATGCAGGCTTTGTACAGAGCTGGGAACTCGGAAGCACAGAGATCTCGCCTTGTGCTTTAGGGTATCCTCTGCTACTGGAATGGGGAGCTGCTACGTGTAGCACAGTCCTGTCCTCTCCTTGCGTGTGATGGTCAGTAGACCTGAACTCTTACACAGGACAGAAGGAAACCTAGAGAAATGCACCCCGTATGTATTTAGAGAGTTTAGCTTGTCTAATCCCCCCTCATTTGTGACTAATCACAAGTTGTAATTTGATTCATCCCTGTGTCACCTGACTGCCATGGCAGATAAGATCATTTGAAAGCACAGGATGTTAATGTCTGCTGCCATGAAAGCAGGAAGTAGACACACTGCATAATTATTGCAGGATTTGTATCCGCTGCAATGTTGTTGTTTTGTATTTCTTTAAAGGTTATTATGCTGTTGCTTATGTCTTAGAGCTGAGGGGAAGTTATGGGTCCAGGTCCACTTTAAAGCTGTATTGGTAGGAATTGGGCTGTGTGCATCTGACAGACCCTTGCCTGGGAGTAGAGTGGGTGTGTCTAGTGTGTGTACAGCATGCGGTGTGCGGGGTGATGGTGACATCCGAGCATATTGTTCTCTCACTAGTACCCGGTGTTTGCTGTATCGTCCCTTCACCATAGTAAGATGTGTCACTAGCCTAGAGTCTAGTGACTAGTGTGTGTACA
>NC_090647.1:569172380-569187380 GCF_040937935.1 Hyperolius riggenbachi
ACACCCCCTCCCATCCTACACCTGCTGCCTGTCACCCCGTTATCTCTCCCTTCACCTGCCACCTGTTGCCCCCTCCCCTGCCACCTGTCCCTCCTCCACACGTCACACACTCCCTCCTCTCCATCCTACACCTGCTGCCTGTCACCCCGTTATCTCTCCCTTCACCTGCCACCTGTTACCCCCTCCCCTGCCACCTGTCCCTCCTCCACACGTCACACACACCCCCTCCCATCCTACACCTGCTGCCTGTCACCCCGTTATCTCTCCCTTCACCTGCCACCTGTTGCCCCCTCCCCTGCCACCTGTCCCTCCTCCACACGTCGCACGCTCCCTCCTCTCCATCCTACACCTGTCACCCCTGTTATCTCCCTTCACATCACACTCCCCCCAACCGCCCCCCCCCCATCCTCTTCATTCTTTACCTGCCAATGTCACCCCCCCTTCACATCACACGTCTTCCCCCCCCCCCCCCCCCCACCCCCCTCCATTCTACACCGGCTGCCTGTCACCCCCTGTTATTTCTCACTTTACCTTTCACATCCCCCCCCCCCCCATCCTTCACGTCATACCTTCCCCCCCCCCCCCTCCATCCTACACCTGCTGCACCTGTCACCCCCCCCCCCTTTACGTCACAGGCCCCCCCTTCCCCTCCATCCTACACATGTCACCCCCCCATCCTCTTCATCCTTTACCTGCCGATGTCACCCCCCCCTTTCACATCACACGCTTTCCCCCCCCCCCCTCCTACATTGTACACCTGCTGCCTGTCACCCACTATCCCCCCCCACCCCCCCACTCCACCTGCCGCCTGTCACCCCCCCCTCTCCTTCACGCCACATGCCCCCCCCCCTCTATCCTACACCTGCCGCCTGTCACCCGCCCCTGTTATCTTCCCTCCTCCTGCAGCTCAGGTTTCTGGTGTATCTGTCTGTCTTTTATCTGTGGCATATTGTTCCTGCAGCACATGACATGCTCTCCGAGAGGGGGGGTTAACTCTGCGCAGCCCAGTGCGGGAGCCGCGGTGTTAGTGTAAGCCTTGGTGACTGCACATTCCGGAGATAGGGGGGGGGGTGTAGAGTGTAAGCCTCGGTGACATTCCTGAGATAGTGGCAGGGGGATTGTTGTCGCTATAGAAACTGCTGTGGATCTGGCAGCGGGCGCACTGCTCTGGCGACGTCCCCAGTCTTGAGTGAATTCTGCTGCCGACTGACTTGTCACCTTGTTAGCAGGCGGTGGTGATCCGGGGTGACACATTCCTGTCCCTGTTTTATTTGGAACAGATTCATAAGGGCCTGTGTGCCGCAGGGGGGCTCCGGAGTCTGCTGGTGGCAGCGCTGTCACTCCTGCAGGAAGCTACAGCGGCTTATTGTACGCTGTGTGTTCCTGGCAGTAATGGTATAGCGAGCTATCAGCTGCCAGAGCCCCTTCTACTGGGGATTCACCGTCATCCAATGTGTGGCTGCTGTACGAGCTCTGACCGCTGTATCCTGCAGCTGCTACCTGACTGACCGCTGTCTCCTGATGCAGCTACCTGACTGACTGCTGGATTCTCCTGCAGCTGCTACCTGACTGACTGCTGTATTCTCCTGCAGCTGCTACCTGACTGACCGCTGTCTCCTGATGCTACCACCTGACTGACTGCTGTATTCTCCTGCAGCTGCTACCTGACTGACCGCTGTATTCTCCTGATGCTGCTACCTGACTGACTGCTGTCTCCTGCAGCTGCTACCTGACTGACCGCTGTCTCCTGATGCAGCTACCTGACTGACCGCTGTATTCACCTGATGCAGCTACCTGACTGACTGCTGGATTCTCCTGCAGCTGCTACCTGACTGACTGCTGGATTCTCCTGCAGCTGCTACCTGACTGCTGGATTCTCCTGCAGCTGCTACCTGACTGCTGGATTCTCCTGCAGCTGCTACCTGACTGCTGGATTCTCCTGCAGCTGCTACCTGACTGACTGCTGGATTCTCCTGCAGCTGCTACCTGACTGACTGCTGGATTCTCCTGCAGCTGCTACCTGACTGACTGCTGGATTCTCCTGCAGCTGCTACCTGACTGACCGCTGGATTCTCCTGATGCTGCTACCTGACTGACCGCTGGATTCTCCTGATGCTGCTACCTGACTGACCGCTGGATTCTCCTGCAGCTGCTACCTGACTGACCGCTGGATTCTCCTGCAGCTGCTACCTGACTGACCGCTGGATTCTCCTGCAGCTGCTACCTGACTGACCGCTGGATTCTCCTGCAGCTGCTACCTGACTGACCGCTGGATTCTCCTGCAGCTGCTACCTGACTGAACGCTGGATTCTCCTGCAGCTGCTACCTGACTGACCGCTGTCTCCTGCAGCTGCTACCTGACTGACCGCTGTCTCCTGCAGCTGCTACCTGACTGACCGCTGTCTCCTGCAGCTGCTACCTGACTGACCGCTGTCTCCTGCAGCTGCTACCTGACTGACCGCTGTCTCCTGCAGCTGCTACCTGACTGACCGCTGTCTCCTGCAGCTGCTACCTGACTGACCGCTGTCTCCTGCAGCTGCTACCTGACTGACCGCTGTATTCACCTGATGCTGCTACCTGACTGACTGCTGGATTCTCCTGATGCTGCTACCTGACTGACCGCTGTACTCACCTGATGCTGCTACCTGACTGACTGCTGGATTCTCCTGCAGCTGCTACCTGACTGACTGCTGGATTCTCCTGCAGCTGCTACCTGACTGACTGCTGGATTCTCCTGATGCTGCTACCTGACTGACCGCTGTACTCACCTGATGCTGCTACCTGACTGACTGCTGGATTCTCCTGCAGCTGCTACCTGACTGACTGCTGGATTCTCCTGCAGCTGCTACCTGACTGACTGCTGGATTCTCCTGCAGCTGCTACCTGACTGACTGCTGGATTCTCCTGCAGCTGCTACCTGACTGACTGCTGGATTCTCCTGCAGCTGCTACCTGACTGACCGCTGGATTCTCCTGATGCTGCTACCTGACTGACCGCTGGATTCTCCTGATGCTGCTACCTGACTGACCGCTGGATTCTCCTGCAGCTGCTACCTGACTGACCGCTGGATTCTCCTGCAGCTGCTACCTGACTGACCGCTGGATTCTCCTGCAGCTGCTACCTGACTGACCGCTGGATTCTCCTGCAGCTGCTACCTGACTGACCGCTGGATTCTCCTGCAGCTGCTACCTGACTGAACGCTGGATTCTCCTGCAGCTGCTACCTGACTGACCGCTGTCTCCTGCAGCTGCTACCTGACTGACCGCTGTCTCCTGCAGCTGCTACCTGACTGACCGCTGTCTCCTGCAGCTGCTACCTGACTGACCGCTGTCTCCTGCAGCTGCTACCTGACTGACCGCTGTCTCCTGCAGCTGCTACCTGACTGACCGCTGTCTCCTGCAGCTGCTACCTGACTGACCGCTGTATTCACCTGATGCTGCTACCTGACTGACTGCTGGATTCTCCTGATGCTGCTACCTGACTGACCGCTGTACTCACCTGATGCTGCTACCTGACTGACTGCTGTATTCTCCTGCAGCTGCTACCTGACTGACCGCTGTATTCTCCTGCAGCTGCTACCTGACTGACTGCTGGATTCTCCTGATGCTGCTACCTGACTGACTGCTGGATTCTCCTGATGCTGCTACCTGACTGACCGCTGTATTCTCCTGATGCTGCTACCTGACTGACCGCTGTATTCTCCTGATGCTGCTACCTGACTGACCGCTGTATTCTCCTGATGCTGCTACCTGACTGACCGCTGTATTCTCCTGATGCTGCTACCTGACTGACCGCTGTCTCCTGCAGCTGCTACCTGACTGACCGCTGTATTCACCTGATGCTGCTACCTGACTGACTGCTGGATTCTCCTGATGCTGCTACCTGACTGACCGCTGTATTCACCTGATGCTGCTACCTGACTGACCGCTGTATTCACCTGATGCTGCTACCTGACTGACCGCTGTACTCACCTGATGCTGCTACCTGACTGACCGCTGTATTCACCTGATGCTGCTACCTGACTGACCGCTGTATTCACCTGATGCTGCTACCTGACTGACCGCTGTATTCACCTGATGCTGCTACCTGACTGACCGCTGTATTCACCTGATGCTGCTACCTGACTGACCGCTGTATTCACCTGATGCTGCTACCTGACTGACCGCTGTATTCACCTGATGCTGCTACCTGACTGACCGCTGTATTCACCTGATGCTGCTACCTGACTGACCGCTGTATTCACCTGATGCTGCTACCTGACTGACCGCTGTATTCACCTGATGCTGCTACCTGACTGACCGCTGTATTCACCTGATGCTGCTACCTGACTGACCGCTGTATTCACCTGATGCTGCTACCTGACTGACCGCTGTATTCACCTGATGCTGCTACCTGACTGACCGCTGTATTCACCTGATGCTGCTACCTGACTGACCGCTGTATTCACCTGATGCTGCTACCTGACTGCTGTATTCACCTGATGCTGCTACCTGACTGCTGTATTCACCTGATGCTGCTACCTGACTGCTGTATTCACCTGATGCTGCTACCTGACTGCTGTATTCACCTGATGCTGCTACCTGACTGCTGTATTTACCTGACTGCTGTATTCACCTGATGCTGCTACCTGACTGCTGTATTCACCTGATGCTGCTACCTGACTGCTGTATTCACCTGATGCTGCTACCTGACTGCTGTATTCACCTGATGCTGCTACCTGACTGCTGTATTCACCTGATGCTGCTACCTGACTGCTGTATTCACCTGATGCTGCTACCTGACTGCTGTATTCACCTGATGCTGCTACCTGACTGCTGTATTCACCTGATGCTGCTACCTGACTGCTGTATTCACCTGATGCTGCTACCTGACTGCTGTATTCACCTGATGCTGCTACCTGACTGCTGTATTCACCTGATGCTGCTACCTGACTGACCGCTGTATTCACCTGATGCTGCTACCTGACTGACTTTATCCTGCAGCTCCTGAAGTCCTGGCTGACAACCCTACTCTGTGTCACTTGGTACACCTTATTCTGTGCCTGTGCTGATAGGAAACTAACTGCAGCGTGTGCTGCTCTCTGCTGCCTCCAGTGTGTACAGTATAAGCTGTTACTCTGTGCCTGTACTGGTAGTAAACAAGCAGCAGTGTGTGCTAATCTCTGCTGCCTCCAGTGTGTACAGTATAAGCTGTTACTCTGTGCCTGTACTGGTAGTAAACTAGTTGCAGCATGTGCTGATCTCTGCTATCCCCAGTATGTACAGTATAAGCTGTTACTCTGTGCCTGCACTGATAGTAAACTAGCTGCAGTGTGTGATGATCTTTGCTGCCTCCAGTATGTACAGTATAAGCTGTTACCCTGTGCCTGCACTACACCTGACTGTATCCTCCCTTTACTGCTGCTGTCTGTAGTGTGAGTGGGTCCTGCCCCTCCTCCCAGGTACTGATCATACCCCAGAGTGTATCCTCCCTTTACTGCTGCTGTCTGTAGTGTGAGTGGGTCCTGCCCCTCCTCCCAGGTACCCATCTTACCCCTGAGTGTATCCTCCCTTTACTGCTGCGGTCTGTAGTGAGTGGGACCCGCCCCTCCTCCCAGGTACTGATCTTACCATCGGTTCTGGTCCTCGTGGCTCCTGATATGTCTATAGGTGGTGTGTGCATCCAGTCCACTGCCAAATATTAGGTGGATAGGAGGTGGGACTAACTGAAGCAGGTGAAGGCCGGACTGACCTGTCAGGTGGGCACCTGGGAAGGGGGGTGGAGCCCATTCACCCCTTACACTATGGGCAGTAGTGGCAGAGGAAGCTAAGACCTGCTGAGCTAGCAAGCACTAGGCCGGTTAGTTTGTCTAGACTGTGCAGTTACTTTGAGAAAACACTGATCAGTGACTCTCTCTCCCTTACAGGCCGGACGTGACAAATATGAGCCTGCGGCCACGTCCGAACATGTCTCCAAGAAAAAGGGGAAGGCGAAACAAAAGGAAAAGGATATGGACGAACTCAAAAAAGAAGTTACAATGGTAAGTGATTTATAACTTTTCTGAATTATCTGCTGATTGGTGGCACCGTAATCTAGCAGGGGAGACATGGCCTGCAGAGACTGGTGGCACTATGACCTAGCAGGGGAAGGCATGGCCTGCAGAGACTGGTGGCACCACAACCTAGCAGGGGGAGATGTAGCCTGCAGAGACTTGTGGCACTGTGACCTAGCAGGGAGAGACAGCCTGCAGAGACTGGTGGCACTATGACCTAGCAGGGGAGATGTAGCCTGCAGAGACTGGTGGCACTATGACCTAGCAGGGGGAGACAGCCTGCAGAGACTGGTGGCACTATGACCTAGCAGTGGGAGACAGCCTGCGGAGACTGGTGGTACTATAACCTAGCAGGGAGAGACATGACCTGCGGAGACTGGTGGCACTATGACCTAGCAGGGAGAGACAGCCTGCAGAGACTGGTGGCACTGTGACCTAGCAGGGAGAGACAGCCTGCAGAGACTGGTGGCACTATGACCTAGCAGGGGAGATGTAGCCTGCAGAGACTGGTGGCACTATGACCTAGCAGTGGGAGACAGCCTGCGGAGACTGGTGGTACTATAACCTAGCAGGGAGAGACATGACCTGCGGAGACTGGTGGCACTATGACCTAGCAGGGAGAGACAGCCTGCAGAGACTGGTGGCACTGTGACCTAGCAGGGAGAGACAGCCTGCAGAGACTGGTGGCACTATGACCTAGCAGGGGAGATGTAGCCTGCAGAGACTGGTGGCACTATGACCTAGCAGTGGGAGACAGCCTGCGGAGACTGGTGGTACTATAACCTAGCAGGGAGAGACATGACCTGCGGAGACTGGTGGCACTATCTCCTAGCAGGGAGAGACATGGCCTGCAGAGACTGGTGGCACTATGACCTAGCAGGGAAAGACAGCCTGCAGAGACTGGTGGCACTGTGACCTAGCAGGGAGAGACAGCCTGCAGAGACTGGTGGCACAGTGACCTGGCAGGGGGAGGCAGCCTGCAGAGACTGGTGGCACCACAACCTAGCAGGGGAGATGTAGCCTGCAGAGACTGGTGGCACTATGACCTAGCAGGGGGAGACAGCCAGCAGAGACTGGTGGCACTATGACCTAGCAGGGGGAGACATGACCTGCAGAGACTAGTGGCACTATGACCTAGCAGGGGGAGACAGCCTGCAGAGACTGGTGGCACTATGACCTAGCAGGGGGAGACATGACCTGCAGAGACTGGTGGCACTATGACCTAGCAGGGGGAGACATAACCTGCAGAGACTGGTGGCACCACGACCTAGCAGGGGGAGACATAAAATGCAGAGACTGGTGGCACCACGACCTAGCAGGGGGAGACAGCCTGCAGAGACTGGGATCATAACAAATGCAACCATCATTCCATATCGATTAGCTGTTCACCAGATACCTGTGATGTCAGCATCTGCTACCCCTTACCGAGTGCAGGATCTGCTGCTTCCCTCAAATCTATCCAAACCTTCTTAGTATATTTCTTTAGGCTTTAAAGAGAAAAAAAAAATTAGGCTATAATGAATTGGTTGTGTAGTACGGATAATTACTAGAACATTAGTAGCAAAATATTCTCATTTTTTTTATTTTCAGTTATGTAGTGTTTTTTATAACATTGCATCATTCTCTAATATTTGCAATCATCTACACACTGCTCAGCATTTTAAATCATTTTACAGAGCAGGCCAATGAACTTTTGAACTCTCCTCCTGCAGAGAAAAAGAAAATGCATCAACACACTTGAGATAATAAGCTTCAGAAGACAGAACTCTCTGCGACTTTAAAAGTCTTGGAGCGCAATGGCTCTTTTGCATAGTTAACTGGAGTTTCTTAACTCTTCCTCTACTGGAAACCATATTAGACGTATGTCTCTGCTCCTGATGTTTTATTTCTTAGCTGTACTACACATAGAGAGAGAGAGACTTACTCTACTTACATAACACATGTATTGCACTGTCCACTATGATTCCTGTGAATTTTATAAAGGAAAAGTAGAGAATCCTACTCTACAGTTTCCATATTTACTGTGGCTATTTTGAAGCCAGTTGTGATGTAATATCCGCCCTTAGTCTCCTCTGCCTGATTTGTCCGGCCTTCACTATAGAAAGTGCATTGGCTCAGCATGAGAAATATTGGCCAATCAGAGAGGAACAGAGATGTGGGAGGGGAAAACAGGAGGGAAAGAGGCTTCAGCCAATCAGGCTGCATTAGTTAAGTCTGAGGGGAAGTAGAGACGCAGCATGCCCTGCAACTTCCTTTGTGTACCAAATTTTGTGTGTACCAAATAAGTCATGTAAACTGGGGAATGATCATTTATCAACAAGAAAAGTAATAGTGATTTTAGCTTTTGGATTGCCTGATTAGCATCCTTATTACTTGCTTACCAGATAAAAATAGAGAATTGATTTTATACCCGACCGTTACTCTTTAATGTGTACCCATAGAGGGGGGAAAACTTGCCTCAGGATGGTGAAGGGTTCCCTATCCTCCACTGGCTCTCAAGTGCTTGGACCCCTAGAAACTAGCCTCCAGACTGCAGACTAGCACACACTGCCTGGGCCCTGGCAGAAAATGCAGCTCCCGATTGGGTCCATGCTACCGTGCGTGCGCGAGTCGCCTGCACCTTCACTGTGGCACTCAGGATTGGGTTCTGCTTTTTCCATTAGAGTCCTAGGGGGTCTGTGGCTCTGTGCTTCTGTGCAGACGCTGTTCGGGGGTCTCTGCTCACAAACTGCTCGGTGAAGGAAGACTGAGGAAGCATCTTTAGGGCCCTTTTCCACCTGCAGTCGCTAGCGTTCACGCTGAACGCTAGCGATTGCTGAATCGCAAAACCGGCGATTCCCCGACGTTTTGCGGCCGCGATTTTGCTATGCTCTGCATAGCAAAATCGCGGCAAATATCGCTCCGCTTCGCGTTCGGGTAAAAAACGAATCGCGGTAGTGGAAATGACCTACCGCGATTCCTATGTTAAAAAGCAAACCGTAGCGATTGTAAAATCGCTAGCGGTTTGCGATTCAGCCAGCGCAAACGCGCTGGTGGAAAAGGGCCCTAAGGGTCCCGAGGAAAGTATCCGCTTTTTGTTTTTTTTTTTCCTCCAAAATAAACTCTCAGGTTTAAGACTTAATTGACCATAAGCCTGAAATATTAAAGCTTAAAAAGAAACCGTAACCAAGAATTAAAGAGACACTGAAGCGAGACTAAATCTCGCTTCAGGTCTTATATATAGCAGGGGCACGTGTGCCCCTGCTAAAACGCCGCTATCCCGCGGCTTAACGGGGGTCCCTTCACCCCCAACCCACCCCCCGCAAACCTGGGTCGGAAAAAGGTCGCTGGAGCTGATCTTCCTGGAGGCAGGGCTAACGGTTGCAGCCCTGCCTCCAGTCGCGTCTATCAGACGCGCATCGCCGCCTCTCCCCCGCCCCTCTCAGTGAAGGAAGACTGAGAGGGGCGGGGGAGAGGCGGAGGTACGCGTCTGACAGACGCGCATGGGGCAGGGCTGCGGCGGTTAGCCCTGCCCCAACCAGGAAGCGCTCCCCCGCTGCTCGGAGGGGGTTTGGGGGGACAGGGACCCCCGTTAAGCCGCGCTATAGCGGCGTTTTAGCAGGGGCACGCATGCCCCTGCTAGCTATGAGGTCTGAAGCGAGATCTATTCTCGCTTCAGACTCTCTTTAAGCTTCATCCCATTCAGTAGCTGAGACCTCTTTTCCTTGAAGCACTCTTTTATTACATTATTTTCACTGAAGTTCTTCTTTAAATAATTGAGCCAAACATTAGCACTTATGCTTTAGACTGAGGGTGCCCTGAAGGTGAACTTGTCACGTACGTCTCGCCGCTCATGTCCCTAAGGCCACCACTTGTTTCCTGCGTATGTGACCAGTAATCTTTCTCTCTTTCCATCACAGGAAGAGCATAAGATGACCCTGGATGAATTGAACCGCAAGTATGGCACAGATCTGACACGGGTATGTCCACTAGTAGAGCGACCAGCTCCTCTGCCAGCCATCGGCATTCCAGGACATGCTGACATTATAGTCCTTTGTTTCCACCTTTTTCAGGGCCTCACCACCGCCCGAGCAGCTGAGATCCTGGCAAGAGATGGTCCAAATTGCCTAACCCCTCCCCCCACAACTCCAGAATGGGTGAAGTTTTGCCGTCAGCTGTTCGGTGGCTTCTCCATGCTTCTGTGGATTGGCGCCATTCTCTGCTTCTTGGCCTATGGAATCCAGGCAGCCACAGAGGAGGAGCCACAGAACGATAATGTAAGTATTCTGGCCGCTGGTTGGTTGGGGATGACAAGTCACATGACCTAGCTTCACACTCCCTGTTTGGTCCGCTCTCTTGCAGCTCTACCTTGGTGTTGTATTGTCCGCTGTCGTCATCATTACTGGCTGCTTCTCCTACTACCAGGAAGCCAAGAGCTCCAGGATCATGGAGTCCTTCAAGAACATGGTGCCTCAGGTAAGACCCTTGCCCAGGTTCAGAGCCTGGTGTCGCCGGCTGGTTTCCAGGTGGTGTGGACTGACCTTGTCGTCTCTTCCCACAGCAAGCATTGGTCATCCGAAGTGGTGAGAAGCTGTGCATTAACGCTGAGGGAGTGGTCCTGGGGGATCTGGTTGAAGTGAAGGGTGGTGACCGTATCCCAGCAGATCTCCGAATCATCTCTGCTCACGGCTGTAAAGTAAGATGAGTAGACAAACCTTCTGATCTCAGCTCTTTGTCCATAAATAGGAGAACTTTATCCAGAGTATCTTCACCCTCTAGGTGGACAACTCTTCCCTGACCGGAGAGTCCGAGCCCCAGACCCGCTCCCCTGACTTCACCAACGAGAATCCTCTGGAGACCAGGAACATTGCCTTCTTCTCCACCAACTGTGTGGAAGGTGAGTGACCCATCATTGCTGCAGCGGAGGTCAGACTAGGGCGGTTGCTGTAGATATCTAACATGGCTGTCCATCCTCAGGCACTGCTCGGGGTATTGTTGTCAACACTGGGGACCGCACTGTTATGGGACGTATCGCCACCCTCGCCTCCGGTCTTGAAGGTGGCCGCACCCCTATCGCTATTGAGATCGAGCATTTCATCCATATCATCACTGGTGTGGCCGTCTTCCTAGGTGTCTCCTTCTTCATCCTGTCCCTTATCCTCCAGTACACCTGGTTGGAGGCCGTCATCTTCCTCATCGGTATCATTGTAGCCAACGTGCCTGAAGGGCTGCTGGCCACTGTCACGGTAAGTAGAAGGGATGGGAGGTTTGGCTGTGGGTAGAAGTGTTGGAGAGGTTGCTGGGAAGAATTGTTTGGGGGCTGATGGGGACGAGTGTCGGGGGCATGAAGGATTGATAGAAACCGACCAGCATGCTCTGCTCTCTTGTCCTGCAGGTGTGCCTTACACTCACGGCTAAGCGTATGGCTCGTAAGAACTGTCTGGTGAAGAACCTGGAAGCTGTGGAAACCCTCGGATCTACCTCCACCATCTGCTCCGACAAGACCGGAACCCTGACCCAGAACCGAATGACTGTGGCACACATGTGGTTCGATAACCAGATCCATGAAGCTGATACCACAGAGAATCAGAGCGGTGAGCTTGCATTAGAAAGCTTTTCTGGGTCACCAGTGACTTGTCTTCTGTGTAGTCCAAGCCATGGAGGCTGTGATGGGTTATACTGTAGATGACTTGTCTTCTGTGTAGTCCAAGCCATGGAGGCTGTGATGGGTTATACTGTAGATGACTTGTCTTCTGTGTAGTCCAGGCCATGGAGGCAGTGATGGGTTATACTGTAGATTACTTGTCTTCTGTGTAGTCCAGGCCATGGAGGCAGTGATGGGTTATACTGTAGATGACTTGTCTTCTGTGTAGTCCAGGCCATGGAGGCAGAAAAAAATCATACCGCCAGGGAGGTTAATACCAGTTCTGTATCATGCCTGAAGAACAGAGTAACCAAGCAGCTTGGGGTGACCCAAACCACTAGGAATGTGTATAGGGTGGTAAAAGAGACCGACAAACCCTCCTCCTACTAAGCAATGCTTGGTGGAATTTGCCTTCTTAAAACAGAAGGAAATCTGAAATAATTCAGCTATAAGTGAACATTTGTGGTTACCCACAATGCACCACTAATGAATATGCAAATTATCTTTTTGCCCCTGTAAGCCAGGCTTACATCCAGAACTGCTGGTGTATAGCAAGCCTATAGCTTTACATTTTACACAGCCACATCAATCCCACATGTAGACAGCCTGTTTAGGACTTTTGGTCCTCATCAGTACATGGCAGGGATTGATATGGCTGTATGAGATAGGGCTTGGACCTACAGCTACAGATTACTACAGCAGATTGAAAAAGCTGCAAGTAAAAATGAGGTCATAATTATGGGCGACTTCAACTTTCCAGACATTGACTGGGGTATTGAGGCTACCCATTCTGGTAAAAGCAGCAGATTTCTGGCAGCACTACAGGACAATTACTTGACTCAAATGGTAACTGAACCAACTAGGGGGAATGCGTTACTGGATCTGATCATTTCTAATAGACCAGATAATGTATCAAATGTGCAGGTTCAAGAACATTTGGGAAATAGTGATCACAACATAACGTTTGATCTGGTGACTGATAGGCCACGGGGCAGCGGGACCACTAAAACTATGAATTTTAGAAAAGCAAAGTTCAATCAAATTAGGCAGGCACTAAGTTTGGTGAACTGGGATAATGTACTACAAGGGGAAGACACTGAAGGGAAATGGCAAGCTTTTAAACTTATACTCAATCAATATTGTAGTATGTATATCCCATATGGAAACAAAATGTCTAGGAATAAAAAAAGGCCTCTATGGATGAATAGAAAGGTTAAAGATAAAATGAAGAGGAAAAGGAATGCCTATAAGGTCTTAAAACAGGAGGGGACTGAGGCTGCACTAAGCAATTATAAGGAGTGCAATAAAAATTGTAAAAAAGAAATTAGGCTGGCAAAGATCGAAGCTGAAAATCAAATCGCTAAGGATATTAAATCTAACCCAAAAAAGTTTTACAAGTACATCAACTCTAAAAAAAGGTTGACTGTATAGGACTCCTAAAGGATGAGGGGGGGAACTCAATGGTGGATGACCAAGGTAAGGCAGAGTTATTAAATGCTTTCTTTGCTTCTGTCTTCACAAAAGAAACAGCACTGTTGCAAATCACAGAGGCGGAAGAGTCTCAATCTTCTAACTGTAATATTAAATACTTAACGCAGGAAGAAGTGAAGGCAAGACTAAATAAATTAAAAATAGGCAAGGCACCTGGCCCGGATGGCATGCATCCATGGGGCCTAAGAGAATTAAGTTCAGTTATAGATAAACCCCTTTATCTTATCTTTTGTGACTCTCTTGCAACTGGCAGAGTCCCAGTGGATTGGCGTACAGCCCACGTTTTCCCATTATTTAAGAAGGGCAAAAAATCAGATCCAGGAAATTATAGACCTGTAAGCTTAACATCAGTTGTATGCAAACTATTTGAGGGGTTACTAAGAGATACTATACATGACTTCATAGTAGAAAATAATCTTATTTCTCAGCATCAACATGGGTTTACTAAAGACAGGTCCTGTTTGACTAACATGCTCAGCTTTTATGAGGTAGTGAATGCTAATATGGATATTGGGAATGCTGTAGATGTGATATACTTGGACTTTGCAAAGGCCTTCGACACTGTTCCCCACAAAAGTCTGGTGCAAAAGTTGAGGATGCAAGGACTGGGGAAGAGTCTGTGTGCATGGATAGGGAACTGGCTAATGGACAGAAAACAAAGAGTTGTGGTCAATGGATCGTACTCAAAATGGGAGACTGTTAGCAGTGGGGTCCCACAGGGGTCTGTTCTGGGTCCAGTGCTCTTCAATGTATTTATTAATGACTTAGTGGATGCAGTAGTGAGCAATGTTGCTATTTTTGCAGATGATACAAAATTGTGCAGAATCATCAACTCTCAGGAAGATAGTGTCATATTGCAACAGGATCTGGATAGGATGGCTATATGGGCACATACATGGCAGATGAAATTCAGTGTTGACAAATGTAAAGTCATGCATTTTGGACGTACTAATGGTCTAGCACCATACAAAATAAATGGGATACAGTTGGGGACATCAAACTTGGAGAAGGACTTAGGAGTACTCATTGACAACAAGTTAAATAATCGTACTCCATGCCAAGCAGCTGCAGCTAAAGCTAACAAAATTTTGGGATGCATTAAAAGGGAAATAAAAACTCGAGATGCTAGCATAATATTGCCCCTGTTTAACTCTCTAGTAAGGCCACATCTGGAATATGGAATTCAGTTCTGGGCACCACATTACAAAAAAGATATTGCAGTTTTAGAGCAGGTGCAGAGACGAGCTACAAAATTGATACGTGGGATGGAAGGTCTCACTTACCAAGAAAGGTTAGATAAACTGGGTTTATTTAGTCTAGAGAAAAGACGCCTTAGAGGAGATTTAATTAACATGTATAAATACATCAGAGGGCAATATAATAGCTTGGCGGGTAAGCTTTTTGTCCCTAGGCCTTCTCAAAGGACTAGAGGACATGATGGAGGAAAAACGTTTTAGCCATTTATTTAGCAAAAGGTTCTTTACAGTTAGAGTGATTAAGATGTGGAATGCATTGCCACAGGAAGTCGTTATGGCAAACTCTATACCTGCATTTAAAGGGGGCTTAGATGCTTTCCTTGCGTTGAAAGACATCCATGGCTACAATTACTAGGTAATGCCTAATGATGTTGATCCAGGGATTTTATCTGATTGCCATCTGGAGTAGGGAAGGAATTTTTCCCTTTAGGGGCTAATTGGACCATGCCTTGTAAGGGTTTTTTCGCCTTCCTCTGGATCAACAGGGGTATGTGGGGGACGGGCTGGTGTTGTACTTTGTACTGGTTGAACTCGATGGACGTATGTCTTTTTTTCAAGCAAAATAACTATGTAACTATGTAACAGAGTAACTGCTGGGG